>NW_026515546.1:600000-787500 GCF_014898815.1 Panonychus citri
ATGATGATGATGATGATGAAGGAGGAGGAGTGGGAGTGGGAGGAGATGGATAATCTCGAGAAAAGATTGAGATGATTATGTGATTTTCTTACTTTTAAATTGTGATTACGAATTTCAAATTCTGAGTCTCTCTGGTTGATTATTAACTTTTAAATTATTATCACAATTAGATTGAAGATAAATTAGCATCATGATGAGGTTGATTATCTCTCAGTGATGTTGATCATTATTTTACTCTTCAAAATTGTCAAGGTAATTACAATGTTTCCCAAATTCTAATTGTTGGTCTAACTTATTATAAGAGAAATGTAATTAATTTCAATTGTAGAGCTTCAAATGTGTCACAATTAACTATTTTACCTTTCACTTTTCTGCTGTTTCCATTGACCAATGGTCATTATTTTACACCATTGGTAATAATATCATCTTAAGCCCGATTGTGATTAAATTGTACAATGATTGCTGATAACTAAATTGTTATCTGTTGTTTAGATATTGTAACACCTTTGATTGCAATTGAATCGCAATCAATTGTAAAAAAGTTGATTAGTGTGATTAAAGTCCAGTCATTGAATGGTAATTATCATTTGATATTAATTTTCACCTTTAAATTGTTACAAAAACACCGGAAATATGTATTAATATTATTTTAAATTGTCGTCGTAAACAATTTGCTATTAATCCTGAGGCTTAGTTTTGCTTGTTGTTGATTTCAATTAAGGTACAAAATTGCTGTTATTTTGTTGTTGTTGTTGTTGTGTCTCTCACTGTAGATACTATTGTCCTCGATGTAAACAAATGTGTAATAAATGATAATAATAATAATAATAATACAGGTAAATCAGGTAAAGGTAAGTCAAGATCCGTTTGATTCGCATCGATGAACCTTTAAGGTTTTGACTGGTTTACCTTTTTTATTATCAAGCATCATTCACTTTTTTTTTATATTATAAGAAATTAAATATTATTATCAATGTAACCGGGAGGGTGGATGATGATGATGATGATGATGATGATGGGATTGTTTCCTTGAGGCCAAACAGCCAAAGAAATATTAAATTCACGGTCAATGGAGATACACAAGATTGTGTTTATTGAGAGAGGAGGATGGAAACTGTATTGATGTATTAATATATTTATTGATAATTTTGTTGATGAAAAAAGAAAGGTAATGATTAAGGTCCAGTGTCAGTTATATAACAATTACCCAATGTGTATATATACTGGTAACATCATCTACCTGTGACCCAGATTATGTGACTGGTCAACAGGTAAGCAGAAATTATTGTTTATATAAAAGTAAACATGAATTTGGATAAACAAATTATATTAACTATTTCATTCATCATCTTGTCAGATTATGATGAGGATGATGATGATTGGGAGGAGGAGATAATGTTAACTTGTCAATTGCTTAACTGACCATTCAAGATTCAGGCTAATTATTATTCAGTAATTTTAATTTTAATTTTCCAATTTGCATTTTGAATCAATGTCCAGCCTGAGAGAGAGAGAGGGAAAGAAAAACAAAAGAAAGGTAATGTCCAAGAATAGGTAATTTTGTGAATGATGGACCTTTAGTTTTCCAAGTGTAAACCTTGACCAGTTTGTTAAATTGTTTGCCAGTTAATCAGTTGCTAAATTTGTTAATCGGTTGATTGTTTTTTAAATGATTTAAAGTGAACAGAAAAGTGAGATAAATATGATTACCTGTTTGTCCGAGAATTGAAACTCTTTTAAAAGGGATAAAGTGACCGACTTTGATTACTCAATTTGAACAGGTAAAAATTGATTCGAATCAGTTAATTTGGTCAATATTGAGTAAGAAAAAGATACAATATCTTACCTGTTGACTATCAAACCATCAACAGGATCAGTGTCAAAAGTAAACACACTTGATAGGATTATTTATATTTTTTTTTATTCGCCATCATCTTCATCAAACCAAAGCATCTTCCAAGTTATTATATGTATTATATGAAGAAAAAAAAAATGTCGAACAAAATGTTTAGAATAGAACAAAAAAAAAGTTTCGAAAGTTTTTTTTTCTTCTTCTTCTTCTTCATGGTTCGATGTTGACATGATTTCGACCTGATCTTTATCATCTAATTAAGACGATTGTTGTTATTGTTTTTTTTTTCTCTTCGAATGTGTAACCTTGAATGTGGACATTTAGTTTATTATTGAAAGTTTTCATTAGTTGATTCAGTTTGGTGGATAATTAAGTCAACATGATTTAGTCAATCGATTGATAAACTTTGATACTCATCACGGATTTGGAAATGACCATTAGAAAACTAGATGATTTCTGTTAATTGTTTGATAATTAACGATGATATTTATATTGTTCAATATGGTTAATTTGATTACTTTAGACGGGCAATTAGCAATCAAATTAAATAAGTAACAGACCTTAACGTCTGGTGGCATCAATCAATTTACTTTGTATTAAATTGTTACAAGTGAATAAGAAAAAATCAACTAATTGTTGTTGCACTTTGATTATGAATACAAGATTCACTTGTTTGATGATACAATTAAATTAACCTTTTCCCTTTGTTGCTGATTAATCAATGATGATGGTGATAATTATCTCTGTCTGATCTTCAAATTATTACAATTAAAGATGAGGATCATCATCATCTTCAGCGGAAATGAATTAACTAATTGTTGGACTGATTAAAATTCACAATATATATAAACCTTTGATTTTTGACCAGAAATCACTTTCACTTGAGTTGATCAAAGTATAACTTTAAATTGTCAATCAAATTGTGCAGTTAATACCAATTAGATAATCTAATCCCTCTACTAATCAATTAAACGATGAAATTAACACCGGTAATTATATTGTTTTTATCATTGTGCTTGACCACTTTAGGATCAGATGAAAATAAATCAAAAGCCGATGGACAATCAACTCCAGCTAAGGAATCAATTGAAACAACGGATTTAATGGTTTCGGAGACTCGACAGCCAAGGGTCAGTGTTTTTTACGTTTAATTTAGTTTAAATTGTCACCAATTTCATTCTAATTGTCCACTTTGTACTGCTACAGGTTCATCACCACCACCATCATCATCATCATTCATCGAAAGCGGGTAAATTGATTGGTTACGATTTTCGGCATTTTTCTATTATCACTATTATCGTTTTCGGTGCTGATATTTTCATTATCTATTTCCATAGGTCACCATTGGCATCATCACGGGCATGGACATCACCACAATAACCACCATCATCATGGTCACCATCATGTAAGTTTAATCAGAATTATTCTGATCACAATCAAAAATTTCACCGAAATCGTAAAAGTTTCATGTCCTGATAAACTTTTGTCTCTTCCTCTATTGCAACTGGTCATCTTAGGGTCATCATCACGGTCACGGTAAGTTTATCAATCTAATAATCATTAATCAAAACAAAACGAAAGTCAAAAAGTTACAATTTAAAAGTTTCAAATCGATTCATTAATCTAAACAAAAATCGCAAATCAATGTTACCATTCAGAACTTACAACCGATGGTTGTAAATTTTCAGTCTCAATTAAGCTTCTGATTAACAATCAGCTTAATTGAGACAGACAATTAACATGAATCAGTAGTAAAATAAACAAGTTATTAGTAGATTATGTATCAACAATTAAATCACGTATACGCAACTCTTTACAATAGTTTCTTTGTAAGTCTAGAACGAACTGAATTAACTTGAAATGACGTTAATTGTGCCCTTGAAATGATTGATTACAAATTTCCAGGTAACTTAATCTATTGAATAGTTTTCTAGATGAAATTATTATTTATATTAGTATGAAGAAAAGATAAACAAACTAACAACAATTTGAGTTAATTGTTAGGCAAATGACATTTCAAGAATATTATTATTCATGTTTCCATGAAATTTATCAATGAGATTACATGAGAAAGATGATTGAAATTATTTCATCATGTGATGAATCACAAGACTCAGCGAGTGAGTAAACAGAATAATAAAATTGAAGATAAGGATGATAAGGATGATGAGTCTCATTCTCTATCAGGTTTTCATATAAATTGATTGTTTCCAATTGAGTTAAATTCACTTGATAATTTTGTGTCTCTGTGCTGAAATTTTGCTTCTGGTTAACCATTTTAAACTATTGATTGTTTTACTCGGTGAAATTTTTATATTCAATTGTTAATTGTTAATCAAAAGTGTTGATTGTTAAGCAAAGAAAATGGCTGAAAAATTAACTAATGATCTTGAAAATCTTAATGTTAACAACGATGATTGTGTTACCCTGGAAGAGACAATGATTGAGGAAATTGTTGATTGTGATCAACCATCAACATCTAAATTGTTAGGGTGTAGAGGTAAGAATATCGATCACAATTTAGTAATATTAACAATTAGGAAAAACATAATTTATATTTCAGCTTAATTGAGATTCAAGTTTCTCGTTGACAATTAACTCAATCTCTTCCTGATGTAATCTTGGTTCCAATGATTTCGTGTTGATTTTAATTGCTGGAAAAATGTAGATGATTATTTTTAAAGGGAGAAAATTGTTTACAATTAGATTAATTGTGATTTAAGATAAATCAAATGAATTGAAATTAGAAATTTTCACCTTTCAATTGTAACTTTGGCTTTCGATTTGGATAATAATCAATCCCGTTAATCTTTCTGGTTGAACAAATGGATTAAAAATCATCAGAGAAGTACTTTGATTAATCCTTTCCCTTTCCTTTTTTAGCGAACAATTAATTAACTAATTTACTAATTGGGTTGTATGTTTTTCTTTTTCTTATTTTCTAACAGGTCACAAACATCACCACAAAATAAACATCACCATAAACATGGACATGGACACACTCATGGTCACAATCATGGACATGGTCATGATCATCATCACCATCATGGTAAGTTAATTATGTTTGAACAATCAGATCAATTTAATCAACTTGAGAATTCAATTATTGATCTAATGATTGTCATCTACAATGTTTCAGGTCATCATGGATGGCACGATGAAATGAGTGACCATCACCATGGTGGTCATCATGCTCATGGTCATCATGCTGGACACAAGCACGACCATGGACATGGACACAGCCATAAACATGGACATAAAAATGAGCACGGCCACAAACACGGGCATAAACATGGCCACAAACATGGACATGATCATAAACATAAACATGCCGATAAACATAATCATGAAGATATTCATGATAAGAAAATAATCAAAGTGATCAAGATTATTGATGCCGAGTAAACAATCAATGTTAACTCTGGTCAGCAAATGATCACATTGAAAAAAATGACCAATTGAAAGCCTGGTGCTTATTGGTTTTTGGGAATCTATTGGATATATAATTAAGTTAACATTATGTAATCAAGTTAATTTGGGTTAATCAATAAAATTTTTCTACTTGAATAAACAATCCTGTCAAATATTATTTCACTTTCTATTCCGTAAACATATAAAATTCATGTAACTTTTCAATATAATTAAGATATCAACAGTTTTTCTACTTAATTACCATTTAACAATTAAGACAAGCGAAGATTGAAAACCGTTAAATGGTTTAAAATTGAGGTAAATTAATTAATTATATACTTAAATGAAAATCCTTTTTGATGGTTAAAAGTATCCCGGATAAAGATGATAACATTGACCGAGAATAGTGTTGTTATTGTAAAGCTGAAAATGATAACAATTGATCAACTGATTATATCATTAACCTTGAAAATTAAGGTTAATTTAATTGTCCATCTTAGACAATTGAATTAATCTTGTTATCTTCATTGGATAAGATTATCTGTCCATTCCTGTGTCCAAAAAAGCTTTCAACTGTCCCATTGTTTTTGGCGTTTAGGTTGATCACGTTTTCAAAAGCCTAATAATTGTCGCTAATTTTTCCGGCTTTTGGTGACACACATTCAGCTCAGATCTGTTATTGTTGTTGTTGTTGTTGATGATGATGATGATAAAATTGTTGTTTACATTGCCAGCAAGCATTTAATCATTAAAAAAGACACTAAATTAGGGTGTATGCTTAATTACTGAAAAAAAGGTGAACTAGAGGCAGAAAAATCAGATTAATTAACTGTTTGTTCATATAAATACCTGATTGTTGATTTGATTTTCTTTATATTCTTCCTCTCCTGGAGAGACAAGTTCAATCGTAATTGAGATACAATCATCATCAATAAATAAATCGCCAATGGGGTTAATTGTAAATAAGTGTTGATTGTATAGAGAAAATAATAACTGATCATCAAATGACATCCATTTTTTTTCCATCATGTAACAAGAGATTTAAAGGTAATAATTATCATCACCAGCATCAGAACAAGAGAGATAATTTGTCTGCAATCAAAGAAAATTAAGAAATTGTCGAAAAATAAAAACAAATATTAATTACAATCATCTTGATATTAGAATGAGAAAAAAATGAAAACAATTTTTTTTTCAGAAAATATAACAAATCAAACTAAACGAATACACTTTACCTTCAATTGCTTAGACAATCCAATTAGACGCATATCAGGAGATCACAGGTAATCATTGGAATAGTAAAATTAGAAACAATCAATTAGTTAATCAGGTAAATTAACAATCAAAAAAAGAAAAAGAGAAAAACAAAACAATTAAGATTAGACATTTTCTTTGTCTACAAAAATCGCGCCAATTTTTAATTCCAAAGGGAGGGAACATTTTCAAAGAAAAAATTGTAACTGTTTATTTCTTCAATTTGATCAACCCTTTTATTTTTAATTTCACTTTTTTTTGTATCAATTGGATTAATTTTTAATTCTGATTGATTTGATTTTCTCTCATTTCTAATTGTTGACACATCCTGGTGGTGTTTAGTCACCAAGTGGATGGACTAATTGTCGAAACAATTAATTTTATGCTCCAGAAAATATAACAAACTCTTTGGGTAGGTTTACATTTGTCTCTCTTTATTATCCTTTTACTTTCATAATCAATTCAAAACGGTTAATTGTTGTTAATTGAATTACGATTGTTTTTTTTTGTTACAATATTAATCTTTTTCTTCTCTTCATTTTGATACAGGTACAAATCATCAACAATTTAACGTTTTAAATTTACCTTTTCTTTTACATCTCTTGTTAACATGGAGGAGATTCACTTACTTGTTGCTTTCTAATGAAGAGATTACAATAAGCGTTTAATTGAGTTACTCTTTGGGTTAAATTGTCTTCTTCTCAAGATTAATACAGTTGATCAACAAAATTATCATTATTTTGCTATTTCTATTGTAAAAGTAAGTGTTTAATTCATTTAAAAATGAGTTAAATTATTAACCGTTAAAAGAGCGAAATGTTTAATTTTAATCAACAACAACAACAAGAAAAACAATAGGCCTTAAGTGATGAGTTTATAAACAGTTGAACCCTTTTTGGTTAATTTGTTTTCATCTCTCATTTAAATTTGTATTGTTTAATTAATACAATTAGAGGAGATGAAAAAAATTAACCAACTACTCAACAATCAAGGTTTGTTGACTGTTTTTTTACTCTTTCTTTCAACTCAACATTTAAATGACACAAATTCACTTGATGATAATGAAGAGATGAGACTTGTTATTATTTTCTTGTTGATTGTTACTTAATTACGATATAATAGTTGATGATGATTATGATTTTTATATTTGATAATAATTTACCTTTCTGACCTTGGTTAAGCCTAAACATTTTTCCTTTTCATTTTTATTTATAGCTCATTCAAGATGGACATCACCGGACAGAGCGTTTATCATTATAATGGTGATGATACAATCTAATGAATAACTTAATTAAGAAAGGACAAGATTAAGATGGTTGACCTTTGATATGAACACACAAAGATGACCATTAGCGATTAGATGATATAATCTGACAATGATGAAGATCAAATTAATGACCAAGAGCTTGATGATATTAATATAAAGTGAAACAATATTGCCAACTGATGATAACAATTAACATTATGATTATGAACTTCCTCTCATTTGATCTTAATGGATTATCTTCTTACTATTGGATTTTCAAATTAACTGATTGTAATATATTCAATGTGGCCAATTGATTCCAATCAATTACAATGTCCAGTGTGATTATTTCATCAAAATCTCCTACAAATGATCAATCATTGTTGTATCGATATAATCATTAGAAACTAAATTAGTTGATTCTAATCATCGCCGTCCTAGAAAAAGTAAGTCAATAATATTTAATTTCTCAATTTAATCTTAATCATAATCTTTATGTGATACAGAATTTGATTCTCATTTAAATTGTAATCATTTCTCTTGATGTTCAACTTCAAATTAACTGATTAGTATTTACGTTTTAATGTGATATTAACTTTTAATTTCAAATTTTTATTCTTTTTCAAGGTTTAAATTACAATTCCAAAGGAAAATGAAATGATTGGAAAATAGTGATTGGCCAATAAGAGACAAAGACAAACCACAGACAACAATTAAGATAAATGAGATGTCAATGAAATCAGATTCTATCCTGGTATATAAGAACTGTAAAGGATTCCCAAAGTTGTTCCAATTGTTTTTCTGCAATTTGATATCTAAATGAAATAGAAAACTATATTACCATCAACAATCATCAGCCGATCAGAAAATCGAGTCCACTTTCACCTGATTGTTTCTCCCGATTATTCTCACAATTTATTTATTATCAATCAAAATGGGAGCGAAAAAATCAAGCAAAATGATTACAGTTTAACAGTAACAACAGTTATCCAGATAAAAAGGAAAACAAATATATAAGAAAAAAAAACGAACCGAAATCACATTGAATCATAAAAACAACAACAAGAGAAAAGTTTTTGTTACTTCGATGGAAATTGTTGATAAAATTTTGGCTAAACACGATCGGTCAATAAACTTCAACATAATTGCATCCTCATTCACTCATTATCATCATCATCATCATCATCATCTTCCTCCTTCATCATCTCCATCATCAGGATATCTCATAATCATCATCAGCTTTTCATTTGACCAACGGGTTTTTCATCATCAATGTGTTCATGTTTCCTCACTAACTTGAAGGGAAAAGCTGATAATTCAAATTAATTCCAATAATTTGATGATATTAAACAAAACGCACAATTAACTTACTCGAACAAACAAATCCAGTTAACTAAACTTATTATGTGATGATTAATTAATAATTTTTTCTTGATTGAAATTAGTTGCCGATGTTATATATCATTGATTTCGTGATGGAAACCTCTTGTTATCTCCCTCTAATCATAATCTTAATATACACACTTACTTAATTACTGTGATTCTCACTTAATTAGCCAATTATTTTTGGCAATCAAATCAAGAATATTTAAAAACTATCCTCATCATGTTTATCTACTCTAATCAACTTCACAATTTGAACCAGAGCAGTAAAGATTCATCATTGGAATTGATCACAACTATTACACGGAAGTGAATATCATCACAATCAATCAAGAAATCAAAGTATTTACCTTTCACCCTGATGAAACAAAACCTGATTTAATTATAATTTACCTGATGATGATTAGATTGCCAGAAGAGTGTAAAAGTAAATCATGATTTAGATTGAAAATTTTCATGGTAAAATAGTATCTTGATTACCCAGTAACCTTTTTCATTGAGACCCTATTACCAATAATAAAAGTTAATTGTGTCAATAGATTAACAATTAGCTTCTAATTTAATAGTATCAATAATTTGGTTTATAACAATTGTGATTAAATTTTCTAATTATAATACAGATTATCGTTCATACATAATGATGATAATACTTTCAATTCAATATTGAAAAGAATCAAATTTAAAGATAATTACTATTTTCTTACCTTAACCATTTTCTTAAAGAAACAAACAATCATAAAGTAATTGAAGATGAACATCTTTTCACCTAAATCATGATCATGGTAAGATCATTGAATAAGAATAATCAAATTATCAAATTATCAAGGAAAGAGACATTGAAGAAACGATAAACATGATTATCATCATCAACAAAAGGACTCAATATGTTGATTGTTTGTGTTACCTGGATCAAGAAGTGATGCTAATTTCATCATCATCAAAAACCATATGTCGAATCGTAGATTTCACTTTAATACGTTTTACTTGCGTGTCTTAACTGTGACTTGGGAACTCACCTTGAAAAAGAAGTAAAATTTAATAAGGTAAGAAGGTGATACGAATGAGGGTCAATGCGAAGATGGAGAGAGAGAGAGAGAGAGAAAAAGAGATGAAGATGATGAAAAGAAAAGCAAAGGTAGAGACAGGTAATGTATACAGAATACAAAAGAATCGAAAAGAATAGAAAACTCTTTTCTATTCTAAAAAGATATTGGGTGGAGTAGAAAGAAAAAAAATAGCCTTAGGATAAGAGAGAAAGGCAGGAAGTGTCTCTAGAGAGGTCAAAGGTAGACTAGAAGATAGAAGAGAGTAGGTTAGGTCAAAACGGAAGACGCGTGAATAGAAAACTCTACTAAACAAGTCTAGTGTATTGTCGGTGTACAGAGTAATAGCGATGATGGTGTTGGCGGCGGTGGAGCGATTACAACTACTACAACCAACGAAAAGCTCTCAACCATTGAGAAGATGAAAATAACAAGAGCTGCCAAAAGGAACCATAGACAAGAAAAAGAAGTGAAAATAAACAGAGGAAGAAAAAAACTCGAGTAAAAGGAAACCAAACCAAAAGATGGAACCAAGTCACGTTAACACGTTGCCACGAAAATGCATGTCTACCTTATCATCATCATCATCATAATCTCTCTCATCTTACCCAGCTGTCCATCTTTCGTGTCTCTCTCGCTACGTACCAATGATTTCTTGCAAGAATCCACCGCACTCTCCATATGCTTATTCTTGTTGACTGTAATCACAATGACGAAGAAACTTGTTGATTGTTGATCTTTCCAGTTACAGGTAATCAACAGATTGTTTACTTTCTACCTGGATATACATTTTTTTTCCTTCTCCATCTTAATTATAATCCCGATGATAATATTTATCTTATTACTCTCTCCATCCCTTTCCGCATCCATAGACATCAACTGAATGTCACTCAGCTGTAATATAAGAATCTTGATGATCAACCTCATCATTAAATTAATATTTTAATCGTCATCTTGATCTTGACAGTTAAATAAGTGTAGAGATCAACATTACGAAGGGTTAACAGATCACAATTAACCTTATTATCATGAGGATAATATTTTAATTTAAATTATTTTAGAACTTCCTAAATTGTTACCTTAATTGTTACTAATAATTTTTTCCATCTTTTTATTTTCTTCTGTCTCTTTTTCAATTGTTGATTATTTTAGATTATATTTAATTCAAAAGGAGATAATTAAAGCGCTATCATTTTGTTTGTATTGATAATCAAACTAATGATTGTTTCATCCTCATCCTGATAGTCAATTGTATTTGATAAGTAACTTCATCGTTCTGACCTGGTCATTTAGCTATTTGTTTGGGTCTAATCATCATCATCATCATCATCATGGTAATGATGTTAATAATATTTTCTGATACTGGATTAGTTTCAAATTTTATAACTATCATCAAAATTGTTTCGTTAACGATATCATCATCAGAATTTACTATCTCTTCAATGATGATACCCACCATTAGTTAATTGTTATCATCTTTCCGTTTGCTTACAGATTAATAGCTATCAAGTTAATTGTCCTTCCTCCATTGGAATCAGGTCAATTACATTGAATATTATATTTTCAATTCTCTTGATTATCAAATGATTTTCCAAACAAACACAAATACTAATAAACAATTAGAAAACCATAACAAGAGGTGAAAAGTTTTCCAACAATTAACCTTAGTTGATGAGTAATTGAAAATTTCATCGTTTCAAGTGGATCATTAAATTGATTAGTTATTAATTTAGATTAATTTTCAATAAAACCATTCAAATATGGTAATATTATTGAGAAGAGAAATCAAGTTAATCAAATTGAATTTACTTTAATCATTACTATTAATTTACAAGTTTTCAGGTTACAAGTATCATGATGATGAATACATTGTAAGAATCAGTGATTTAATATCAAGTACTTTGAGAAATAATCACCTTAGAACTGGAAAATTGTTAATACAACAATTAATATACAATCTAATTATTTTTGGGCCTTTTCGCTGATTGATGAATCATTAAACTTGACCTAGCAACTTTTTTATTTTCATTTAATTGGCTAATTGTGAACTAAATCAACTCTTGCAATGTTGCAAATATACAAACACGTTGATTATAATTACGGAAGCATTAATCTTAAGCCTACACAAATAATATCAGCAAACAATCAAGAAACAAACAAACAATCAGTTAATTCTGATAATGTCTTCAGAAAATTATTGTTCATGATGAAGAAGCTGTTGAACCAGTTACAAGAAATCCATTGATGATGATGATCATCATCACCATCATCATAATCTTCAATACTCCATGATGATTACTTACCGTTAGTTTGCCTGAAGCATTTTATTTTTGGGATGATGATGATAAAGGAGTAACAACAACATAATCATCATCAACATGATCAACAAGCTTCTGGGTTACTACAAAAATGATCACACTGAAGATGATGAATGAGATCAGGCTGAAAAAAAGGTAAGTAGTTGTAAAAACAACAGTAAATTATAACAATCAACTAACAATATATATATGAATTAACAATCCAACGATATCAACTAATCCAAATAATGAGAATACTTAATTTTCTTGATGAATTTCCCCCTGAATATTATCATGATTCTTGTCATGTTTAACTGGACACTCCTGTATGTATATATACAATTAACTTCCAATGATTGACCAACCCTTTTGTGTTCAACTGATTATCATTAATATGATAGTGATGAGGATCAAGATGATAACTGTTGTTGTATGAATTGATTATAAAATGATAAAAAACGATCTGATTATCATTATAAAAGGTACCAAACAATTTACGCTAATTGTTTGGGTTACAATTGGGAAAGCGGAAGAAATTAGACGAAAAAAATAAAGGTAAATCATGATTGTATCTCTAACAATCAGTTAATCAGTTTCATTCATCATCATAATGAGAGATTTCACCTTTAAAAATTGTTCAATTTCACCAGCTGATTAATTGAATTAATCACAATTACTTTTACTTGTATTTTTAATCTTATTGTCGCAATTGTTTTCACAATTAAATCAAAATATTAGGTAAAACATAACAATTACCTTTAAATTGTTACCTTAGTTTGTTTTATCACAATCTAATTGCAATTAACAATCACATTGACCTAAAGTTAAATTCATTTTAACTGTAAGTTGAAGTTTTACCTTGCGGGACAATTAAGGATAATTTTGTTTGACAATCAAAGTGCAAATTTAATATCATCATGATGATGCGATGATGATGATGGTTGATTATTTTGTTGTTGTTTCTCTCTAATCATATTAATAATCAAGAGTCGAAGACAATTAATTAAAATGGTGATGGTGGTTAAGAAACAGGGAGGAGGAGGAAAACTAAAGAGGTAACTTGAAGCAATTGAACGAGTCAATGATTAATAATAATGATTATTGTCACAATAAGAGAGATTCAATGATAATTAACATGATAATGATGATGATGAGGATGATGAGGATGATAAAAGGTTACCTTTTATTAATGAGGCTTTTCTAGTAATCAGATTATGCGAGAATCAAATAAGCAAAACGATGAGTAAATGAAAGCGCTTATTGTCATTGGAATTGAATGTTATCCAGTAGAAAAGTATTTGGATGATTTTCTTTCAATTGCTGGTTGATGATTATCACGCAAACCTAATCATCATTAAATTGTTGAGTCTCTTGATTAGCATTAAGATTATCACATATTCTATTCGTCATCTTTTATCATCATCATCATCGTATTTTTGGGCGTTTGAGTTGATGTCCTTTTGACTTTTTCCTCCTTCAGATGAGTTTGCTTGATGAATCGTTAGGATGGTGTTGATGACGATAATTGTGATCATCTTGATGACTTTTTTACTGACCAATCTAATTGTTAAATTAATCTCATATTAAAAGACCATTGATTCAGTAAAGAGAGAGAGAGAGAGAGAGAGAGAGAGAGAGAGAGAGAGAGAGAGAGAGAGATAATAAATATTCATCCAATTTCCTCCAACAATCACCATCATCATGATCATTATCAGAAAGAGAAGGTAAATCTTGAATTGATTATCGAAGTTCATTTCATTCTGAGTATGTGTTTGTGTCTGTAAAGAAAACGAATGATTAATGATAAATATATTAAATTGTTGTGATTTGATTAGCTGATTAAATCCGATTCTCACGACAAATCTGATTTCTTTTTGAAATTTTAACCAAATCAACAGCGATAAACAATCAAGGTAATTGCTGAAAGGTTAGAAACTACCGACAAATTTTGTTACTGTTAATCAATTATACTTTTAGATTGGATTTCAAGAAGAAGGGAAAACAATTAACATTATTATTTATATAATTGGTAAGGAAAAGGTTAATTGAAAGTGTTGAGAAAGAGAGAGAGAGAGAGAGAGAGAGAGAGAAAGATGGATAATAAGGAAGAGAAATCAGAATGAGAAAGGTGAGAACCTGAGAGAGAGGGAGAGGAAACAAAGAGTAAAAGAAGAAGAAAAAAAAGTAAATTCTAATTAAACTGTAAGAGAATCTAGAGAGAAAATGAATTAAAGATGAACATAATATTGATGAAGAATATGATTGTAACTTGTTTTCCAACAGAATTAAGGATGAATTTCATTAGACAATTACTACAATCAACAAATGATGAGAATCATTTGCCCTGACAATGTGTAAAAATGAGGGAGATTTGTTGTCATCTTTCTCTCTCTCACCAAATAAACTCACACTCTTTTAATATTTGCTGATGATTAAATAACCTGAGACTTCCCATACGAAGAGAGTTCATTGAAAAAAAGTGATAAACATGATGTGAGTCTCATGTAACTGATGATGAAAATGATGATGATGATGATACCAGTGAAATTATCGTCGGCGGATAAAATGGTGAGAGAGAAACTTGTAAGTTGTGATGAAAAAAAGAAAATAAAAATTTTATTCTAATATTAGAACTAAACTTGTGAAAAGTTTCTTGTATTCACCTTTATCATAATTGCACATCTATGTCGCCATTTTGTTTTCTCTACCTTCCAAAATTCACCAAATAAATTGTTAGATTATAACAAATGCTGAGGAAAATAAACATTTGATTTATCACAGCAACATCATTATGGTGTTTTCTTTGTTTCCTTTTCTCCTTCATTAAATCATAATGATGATAATGATGATGACGATCATCATCATGGTGGTGGTTATCATTATGGAGATTAATATATTCTCATCCTGTTACTACATTATGATCATGATGATCATGATGACGATTCACAAAATGTCAACTCCTTTGTTACTGTTTCCTCTCTATGATCAGTTATGAGGCTTTTGGATCCATTTTTTCAACTAAAAATGGATAAGTTTTTTTTTCTTCTCATCGACAAATCAAGTACAATGTCACTTGATCATGATTCTCATGGTTATATTATCAATCATCATGATCATTTTCAATCTTGAGAGAGAAGGGAAAATGATTCCAGTTTGTTGACATTCTGACCTTACCCTTTTTCGTACTGTTAACCAATATTGACAATAGAATTCATTGAAACGATTTCATAAATATTACTACGAACTTGTGATAATTTCTTCAATGAAATTTACGTTAAATTGACCAGAGAATTGCAATTGTATTAGTTAATCAATTTGAGAAAAAAAAGAGACTATCTGATTGAACTTTTTTCTTTGTTTACATTTCTTTTGCTGTTCTTATTTGAATTTTCGTCAGAACAATTAATTTTTACGTAAATTGTGAAAAAAATTATTTCATCAAATTTAATGATCAGTTTTCTAATTTATAATTAGATGAGTAATCACATCAATAGGTTATGACCTGAATTTGGAAGTCAAGACTTAGACCTAACAATTATCTTCCTCTCTCTGTTGGTCAATTATAATTTTCCTGGTCAATATAAAGGTAAGTTGATTTTACTTTTCCTTATCAACAATTAAGCTACCCTGATTTAATTTAATTCTTAATAATAATAATGATAATTATTTTTTCTCTTCTTTGTGTAAGTTACAGTTAAACAGGACGATTATTAGTTATCTTCATAGGCGAGATCTCTAAATTCAGGAGTATCAACAACAACAACATGATCATCACCAACCCTGAGGGCAAATTATAATCTATTGTTACTTAGGGTGACCGAACCTATCCCCTTATTATAACGTTGATCTATTGACCTTTCACCTTCTTCTGTCTAAACAATTTCTGACTTGAGCCAAATCCCCAATGATAATGAAGTTAGAAGCAAGAAATTGTCTATGAAAATAATTATTATTATGTTTACCCATCAGAATCATGATCATATAAGATGAGATGTTTATTATCATTTCGTAAATATTTCATCATTTGACCTACTTAACATTGATTGTGATTCTATTATCAGTTTAAATTGTTATCATTTTCCCACAATATTCAATAGGATGGATAACACAAAGAGGAACCAAACAAATGGGCTTTCAATGAATCAAAGAAATGTATCCAAAGTGATTTGGAAATTGATTAACTTAACCAAATGATAGAAATTAATTGCTCCATTGATTGATATTGATTATTCAATGATGGAAAACTTTAATCATTCATTCACAGAAAAATAAATTGATGTTTAAGCTTTGGTATTAATTGTGTTTGTTTCAAACACTTTGACTGTTTCGAGTTAAAATAATTTAATTATTTAGCCAATCTATTCTGATTAACTGAGTTAACTGTTTGGAATGATCAACAATTTGGTTAAGTTATAATATGTATATAGATTAGTAGGTTGACTTTGGATGATTGAAATTAACATTTTCAAAGATTGATTAATCTTTACCCCTTAACACTTATGTCAATCCCTTCAGGCAATTAATTTAAACTCTACTCTCTTTGATTTAATCCACTTCCTTCTAGGTTAATTGTTAAATCTCATCATCTTACATCATGATCATTATTTGTTGTATACCATAAACAACTTAATTTACTTTTAAATTTCAATCAACAATTTAAGCCGATGATTGAGAAAACAATAATATTAAACATACAAATAATGAAAAAGTTTATTGATTAATCTTTAATTGAAATAATATTAAAAGAAGCTAATCTTTTGTATCAATTTGATCACAATCAAGATGATCTATCAAAAGGGTGAAGTCAATATTAATTTACAGGTCGACTTAATCAACCAACTAAAATTAAGGAACCACAACTAAATCGGACAAAAAGAATGAAAAGTTTTTCAAGATCACAAAATCACCTTTTCAAAAGAAATGCTTTTAATAGCTCAATGTTCAAGATACTTGGTGGCAAAAACTAACCATTTACAACATGCAAATGAATTGACAGTCACCACAAAAATAAAACGAGCAATCTAACGCCATCTATGAGATAAATTTTAATGATTTTGACATTTCGATCATTTTAAAGATGAAGACCATTAAATTCACTCCATCATTGGTTTGTCGGTGCATTTATTGCTAAGTATCTTTTCCTGAGCTCGATTTACTCGGAATATCACTAAACTATTAGGTAAACAACTAAGCAATGGCCAAAATTTTTTCGAATTTGAATTTATTCTAATTGTTTGAATAATGTAGATTATTGATAAATATATTTCATAACATTCTAAAGCTTAGATTCTGACCTTTAATATGATAAACAATTTAGAGCTAAGTGACGATTAGTTTAATTGTAATCCCATTTTTTTTAAATGCTAGATTTTTATGTATAGATAGTTTAACATTGAATTTCCATAGAGAACTGATTAAATGGAGTTTCCTATTTATCACCAATTTTCATAGTGGAATCCCAATTGAAAATTGATTTTTAGTGTTAAGCTATTTTTTGCTTGAATTTTAATAACTTTTGAACTCAATCAATTTAATTTTGTTATATCAGCTTGAATAGCCGATGAATATCTCACGTAAATTTGAATTGCAAAAAATCAAATGGTCATTGAAAAAATGGCCTGTGAATAAAAAAGATCGAATTTCGAAAGTCTAGCATTTAAGATAAAATTTAATTACAATTGAATTATAGTAATCATCATACAACTCTAATTTATCTATCATATAAGTTTACTGTCTAAACTTTTGAATGTATTCAATTAATTACACTCATACCTCTTTTTATTTATTATTATTTGAAGGGAGTTTTTCCGCATAATCCGAAGACTTACAAATGAGTATCTTGGTTACATATTGCAAATTGAGAAGAAAAATAGAGGATAGAAGGAAAAAAGGAAAATAATAAATCCATCGACCAAGGAGAGGCAAACCTACCACCTTGAGGATATGAAACATTTCTCTTGACCATTCGGTCATGAGAGAACTCTTAAGTTACAAAACGGAACCATCTTTTTTCGACAGATGAGCAGCTCGTAGCATTAATAGAATTAAATTTAAAATTTTAATTCAGAATTCGACTGCTGCCTGAATTTGTGACTCGTTTTAATTACTTGCGAGAGGTATGACTAATCTAGCATCCATATTTTTTTAAATTAAACTAAATTTGTATCGAAAAGATTCCGGCCATTACAAAGTTGTTCAAATAATCTATCTAGGCCTAAAAATAGTACCTTCCCATGAATAGGCTGAAACAAAAAACGATAAGGTTAAAGTTGATATTATCAAAGTGCAGTTGGATTGAGTGATCTGTTGTGATAGCGGTTTGCATTCATTGACATTGACCTCATTAACAAAAGCATATATGTTATTCACTCAAATCAGGGTCACCTTTAAAATCTGGACACATATCGAACCAAATGATTTCAATTTACATTAACTTTTGGTGACCCATATCGTATACCAGGGTCACCTTTAAAATCCGGACACATATCGAACCTAATGATTTCAATTCATATTAACTTTTGGTGACCCATATCGTATACCAGGGTCACCTTTAAAATCTGGACACATATCGAACCAAATGATTTCAATTTACATTAACTTTTGGTGAACCATATCGTATACCAGGGTCACCTTTAAAATCGGACACATATCGAACCAAATGATTTCAATTTACATTAACTTTTGGTGACCCATATCGTATACCAGGGTCACCTTTAAAATCCGGACACATATCGAACCTAATGATTTCAATTCATATTAACTTTTGGTGATTCAGTTTATGTCAGCGATATTACTCTGAACGAGCCAAATTATATTGTTTAAATAACATAATTAGATTACGAACTTATCTCTTCTGTACCTTCTTGCAAAGTTTTTTCAGTGGTGGTTGAGCAACTGAATTTATTGGCATTCCGTTGGTAGATTTCATTTGCGGGTTCGATTTCTTGGTTCTGCCATTGTATTGTTTAAGTTTCATTCAGAGAACTAAGCTCAAGACAGGAACCAAAGGATACACAATGGTGAAATTACACAAAGAAGAAAGAAAAAGGTTAAAAAGATTGGTAAAAATATTTTTGATGTTTTCACAACCGAAGATAAACTTCCAATCCAAACACAAGTTTAGATACTTTTACTGTATCCGTTGAAAGCAATAATTTCAATAATGTTGAATGAATATTAAAACTTTAATCCTTTACTCTTGAACTGTTCAGGGAGAGTGTGTTTTTATTGATACAATGTATTACATTAATACAATAGGTGACGAAGGTGATCATGATCAGAAGATCTTGATCACCTTCTGGAACTTTCTAATAATCGTAAATCGATAGTTTCAATTAATATTTAAAATATATCATTATCATCATTTCATTATCTTGCATGTTATCACGATAGTTGATAATAACAATCATAAATATCAGACTGCGACCAAGGTCAGTATTGATCGGTCGCAGTCTGATTGACATTTTTTGTTACATTACCCTCCGCTCTAAGTCGAAAGGTCTCTCTTTCGATAACATTACAACGGTGACTAAAATTCTAATAATATAATATTGCAATTAAAGGTTCAAATGTGCAAGTAAATTTAACAATAAGTTTTAAGGTGAAAACAAAGAGTCAATTCCATAATTCTGAGGCCCCATTGAAGTTGATTCCCGTCTAGTCTTAGGCCAAGTTAAAAGTGATACAATCTGTTCATTCCAACGAGGTGCAGTTGGTTGAATGTTGATAGGAGGTATAATCGTGGTAGGTCGACTTCTATACGTCACTATGCGTTTTGCACATTGACAACCAACGCAGAAGCAGGTAAGCATCGAAAACATGATGATGATTGTACTGAATGAATACTGGACCGTCGGATTTTCCCATTGTTTCCTCATAAATTGATATGGATTGGAGTAAAGTTCCATGTTGATTGGTTTTAATCCAAAATCAATCGGACTGTTATCTAAGATGAAATTTATCTTCATTGTTTCGGTGTCGAATACATTTTTCTTGATGAAAGTTACAGAGTAATTCTTGCGTCCAATGGAAAAAGGTGTATCAACATCCAATCGAAACGGATAATCAGGGCATTTGCGTGTGATATTCAACAAGGTGATATTATGACCAAAACAATAAATGTGGTTTTCTTTCGCTATTCTTTTTATCTGTGGTTCCATCCGTTCGTATTGTTCGGAGCATCCAGTCAATGTCCATCGTAATTGTGTTTCATTAATACAGTTGTCCAAATCTGGAGCCAAGACCAAATTGTCGGAGTCGAAATACTGTTCATTTAAAGGGCAAACCCGTTGACCATTGAGTATAACCGTTTTTGCACCGTTGTAATTACTCTGACAGTAATTAGTACCATTCCGAGCGATTAAAACAAACGGTTCGGCTCTATATAGTTTGAGCTTTGGATCAATAGTCTGAGCTCTGAAGTTCAATTTCAATCTTTTATCCTTTTCATTCTGAGTAAATTCACACTCAAAATCCGTGACTGCGTCTATTGGACAGGATTCGTTACAAGCCAAAGTAAAGTTAAAGATTCGAAGAAAATTCACATGTAAATGCCGAAGATATACATCTTTTTCGGTTAATTCCAAACGGAGTTTATCTGTCGTCAATTTACTGATTACCTTCGAGGTCATCAAATTAACTAGAGGTGAGTATTCAAAGAAGTTTTTCAACCTCTTACGTGTGACTATTAGTTCATCTATTACTTTGTTTGTATTAAAGGTTAGATTAGTAATTGCTTCTTTAAGGATAACATCGTTGTCCCAGGCCTTGTCGAGCTCCTTACATATCCCGTCTATTTGAGATTTTTGATCCTTGTTGGTCATTAAGTTATAAGAGGGGAGAACTTGACTAACACCAAATCCAATTAAAGAAGAAATTCCAATTATAGCAGTTGTACCTAATAGCACGAACCTTTTTGATTTTTTGATACGTTGACGACATATTTGTGATAAAGGTTGATAAATGTTTTCGTTGACAGCAGATTCACAAAGATTTTGCGCAGTTTTCTTTAAGTTAGCCATATCTTCTTCTACTGTTGGTTCATGTACTATTGGAGGGTTAACTTTATAACTTGTTGCCGAATCAGTTGATGCTGGAGCTATGGAACGCCTTTACATCGGATATTCCTGTTGATGGGCACGATATTGGTGGGCATGCAGCTGAGGGCACGACACTGAAGGGCAGTTACACTTTTCTTGTCTTTCTTGTTCAAACCTAGGACGATAGGGCATTGGAGGTGCCACAAATTCTTTTGGTAAATATGTTTCTTCCGGTAGTGGAGGTGACGATGATGGCGATGATGGTGATGATTCAGGGTAATTAGGATCAAAAGAAAGTGTTATATTGTCGTTTTGTCTTTTCGTACGTATTTCGAATCGTGGACAAGGACTTTTAATGTTAATGAGGACCTCATGATTCATGTGCCCGTTGATAATGTGTTTTGGATATTCTCTCCAGAGAATGAAAGGTGCTGGATCAAATTCCATTGAGGGTGAAGCCAAACATAGAATAAGAAAAATTAAGAGTGATTTAATTGATAACCATCCAGTTGTGGTCAACAGTGTTTTCCTTTTTCTATTAATATTTAGTTTATTCGAATTAAATTTCGTTCCATCGATTTTCCTTCCCATTTGATCTTCATTGATTTTCTTTTGCTCATCCGAAGGTTCGTTGAAAACTTTGAGTTTACTAAGATGTGCTGGTCTGACTTTACCTGCACTATCTTTTATCTTGTAAGCTGCATCATTTATTCTTTTTTCAACAATAAAAGGTCCTCGAAAATTCGGTGAAAATTTACTCTTTCAACTCGGTTTTAAGAGTAACCTTTTCTCCATCCTCCAGATGTTTAAAGTTGGAGTATTTATCATGCTGAAGCTTTTGTGAATCTTTAGCAGCAGCTGAAAAATTGGTGGCCATTGCTCTTATATTTGGCCACTCGTTTTCGAGAAATGATACGTAACTGTTGAGTGTGAGGCTCTCTTGAGTCCTATTGACAAATCAACAGGTAACGTTGGCTCTCGTCCATAAATTAGATAAAAGGAGGCTCTGGTACTCGAATTATTAGCACTATTGTAAGCGAAGGTGATCATCGGTAGGACCAGGTCCCATTTATTTTGCCGTTGAACATAGTGAGTAATCATTCGACACAAGGTATGATTGGTTTTCTCAGTTAAACCATTAGTCTGTGGGTGATAAGGTGAAGTTAAATAATGATCAGTTGAAAAGAAATAATTAACTTCTTTCACAATTTTTGAGGTAAAGTTTGTTCCTCGATCACTGATTATAATCTTGTCCATGTCTATAATCCATGTCTGGACATGATTTGTTCGATTAAGAATCGAGCGATAGTCGAAGCTAATTGCTTGTTTACGGCTCGTGTTTCTGCCCATCGAGTGAAATAATCTGTTGCTACGATTATATATTCTCGTCGATTAGAACAAGGCAATCGACCAACCATATCTATTCCAATCTTTTCGAAGGGTCTTGCGGCAGCAATAGCTTGAAGAGGAGCCTGAAGAGGCGCTGATCCTTTATTATTTAATTGACAAACAGCACAGCGCCGAACATAATCGTTAATATGATTTACCATTTTCTGCCAATAGTATTTTGCCGTAATCTTTTCATACGTTCGTTGAAAACCAATGTGACCAGATAGAATATCGTCGTGATTAGCACGAATAATTTGCGTTCGTAATTTCTCCGGCACGACAATGTTCCATGATGTTTCGTATGGTTTTTTAACAATTCTGAACAATATTCCTTCATTTATTTTATATTTATCCAGAACTTTCCTGTTCATTGTAACTCGATTCTCAATTTCAGTTTTTAATCGCCTGATGTGTGGATCTTCATCTTGAGCTATTCTCATCTGATTATCTGCTTCATTCGATTGATTATTCAGAAAAACGAATAATCTTTCATCATCATCAAGTTTATTTTCAACTATATCTAATTCATTCGGATACCTTGAGAGCATCGCAATCTTGATGATGTTTCCTGATTTATAGATAATTTTAAAATCAAATTCTTGCAGAAGTAATGAGTATCTAAGCAATCTTGGTGGTAACTTTTCTTGAGGTGAGAAAACATAAACTGCAGTGATCGGTCACTACTGAATTTAATTCCTCAGATAAGGTCTAAATTTCTCAATCGCGTAAACGATTGCACAACATTCTTTATCACTTATCGCATAGTTCAATTCAGGTCCTCTGAGTAATCGACTTGCGTAAGCTACTGGTTTCCATTGATTATCATGTTCCTGTAAAGAATCGCACCGACTCCGTAATGACAAGCATCACATCTCAGTTGCGTTATTAGTTTCGGATCATAGTGAACTAAAAGCGGTGGATTAGTTAATTTGGATTTCAATTCTTGAAAAGCATCATCTTGTTCTTTTCCCCAATTAAAACCAATTTCTTTTCTTGTTAGGTTAGTCAATGGTTTAGCCGTAATTGCGAAACCCTCAATGAATCTTCGAAAGTAAGAGCAGAGAGCAACGAATGCCCTTAAGTCAGTTAAATTAGCTGGAAGAGGGTAATTCTTAATTGCGGTCAGTTTGTTTTCATCGGGATACTGACCCTCTTTTGTTATCTTGTGGCCTAAATATAAGATCTCTGATTTACCGATAAAACACTTGGATGGTTTAAGGGTAAGTGAAGCATCTGATAGCCTCATCAATACTAAATCTAAGTGTATTAAATGTTCCTCGAATGTTTTGGAAAAAATGATAACATCATCGATGTAAACTAATACACAATTATATTTTAAACCCGAAATCACTCCATCCATTAACCTTTGAAAAGTGGCAGGAGCGCAAGTCAGTCCAAAGGGCATCACAACAAATTCAAACAAACCATCTTGTGTGATGAAAGCCGTTTTCTCTTGATCAAATGGATCCATTGCAATTTGATAATATCCACTTTTCAAATCTAACAAAGTGAAATATTTAGCTCCTTGTAAGCAATCCAAAGCTAATTGGATATCGGGTAATGGGTAAACATCTTTTTTTGTTACCGAATTCAACCTTCGATAATCGACACAGAATCTCTTCTCTCCCGTCTTCTTGTCAACCATCACGATGGGTGAGGCCCATGGAGAGTTTGATGGAACCACGAAACCATCATCAATTAATTCTTCAATCATTTTCGTGGCTAATTCCCGTTTCAATGCCGATAATCGGTATGGTGGTTGATGAATCGGAGGATGATCGCCCGTGTTGATTTGGTGTTTAACCATTTGAGTTCTTCCAATTTTGTCCCCAGAGAAAGAGAAACAATTGCGATGAGCGATTAACAATTGTTGAACTTTCTCTTTCTCAATATGCTCAAGACCAGAATCCAAATTAAATTGTTCCTCTTTACGAGGGACATTAACCATAGTTAGTTGTCCCTCTTCATCACTTTCCGAGTCCCAAATGTCAGGCAGTGATTCATCTGATGATGAATCATCACCATTATTTGTCTCTCTAGAAATTACTACAGTTTTATTGGAACAATTTATTTCAAGCGAAGCAATTCTCGCTATGTCTTGTCCTATTAGAATTTCTATTCCTGCAGGTAAATAATCGACAACCATTACAGTTGATTGGATTTTAATTATCTCTGAATGTGAATCGATAAGAGTGAAAGTTAATGTAATTTGTCCTGATGGTTTTAATGGCAAATTACTCGCTGTGTCTGTCCTTGGACCTTGATATGATTCAATCGAGACATGAAGTCGATTAACTATTTCTCTTGTTATTATAGTCACGTCAGACCCAGTATCAACTAGAGCAGAAAAATCGATATCATTAATTTTAACCTTCATGAAAATTAGATTATTATCATCGATTGAATTGAATAAGTTTTGAAGGACAGAATTTCTCAGAACCATCGAGACAACCTTGGGTCGTGACCAGTTATTATTAGGATTTTTATAGCCAGAAGTTGAAGGGTAATTTGTTTCATTTTCCTTTCTTTTCCTTTCTTCATCTCTTTTTCTGGATAAACATTGGTATTTTTTATGACCAGGTTTATTGCAATAATGACAAATTATACTTTTTCGATCCGATGAGTTTGATGTACCTTTTGGCAATAAGTTAACTACCGAAGATAATTTATCACCAATTAACTCAACTTGTTTCTTTAAATCATTAAATCCTTGTTGCCACCCCAATTGTTGCCTTTCATTACTTACAATCTGATTTCGTTTATATGTATTTTCAGCCACATTAGCTCGTCTTAGTAAATCTGAAACTGTTTCCATTTCGAATTGGTCTAAATGTTGTGATATCGCTGGCCACATTCCCCTTATCGCAATTCTTATAATTTTCTTCTCATTCATCTCAGATTCATATCTTCTACATAAATCTTTCATTTTGAGAATATAATTTGCAACGGGTTGATCAGCCTCTTGACGATAATCAAATATCTTTTGCTCCAACATAGTTCGATAATCTGATCTGCATAAATCTCTAACCATCATCTTCTTCAATGTAAGATAATCTTTTGGTCTCGATTTCACACTAGGAGATGCATAACAAGCATACCAACTTCTTGCTGTTCCTTGCAAATACATTGGTAATCGTGTTAATTTAGTCTCATCATCCCAGCCGGCAGCATCTGATTCAAATTCATAATTTTCAAACCAATCAACTAAATCTTCACCGTAATCGTAGCTCAACGCGTTGATATTATTCAAATTGGCAACGGGTATTGAAGCAACTATTGAACCAGTTGTTTTCTTACCTTTTGTCTCTTTGATTTCCACTTTATCACCTTCCATATTTTATACTTAATGTAAATCAAGGATAGCTTCTTCAAATTCAGGGATAATGGATTCAAAACAATTTAAATTATTAGTGTCTTCTTTTGGTTTATCAATCAATTCAATGGTAATTCTTTTGGGTGTACAATTCTTCCAACTTATTTGAATACATGGTTTTTTATCACTCTGATCATTTTTATTCATAATTTTATTACAATTTATTTTAAATGTAACTTTTCAAGACGTTCACGCTTAGTTAAACTAAACGGATGTGGATCTGAATGATTTTGTGATGGTTTATTTAGTTCTGGGTTAATGGAATCCGGGAGATAGAAAGTAACGGTCGAATAAGTTATATATTCAGCAATTTCTCTCGGTGATTAGTTTTGTATTGCAAGGAATGGCCGTTTATGATGTTGTTGCTGATATTTGTTGGATGCCCTGAGGAAAATTGCAGCTCGTCTATCTGCCTCTTCGAACTTTAAATGTGATTGTTTCAATTTATCTGTATCAAGTTTATTAGATTCGTAAATCTTTCTTGACTTAACTGCGCTTAATAATGCCTCTTTAATCCTTTTTTCTAGTTGACGTAAATTCTTTAAGGCTTTTGATTGCTTATACCTATCATTTTATATTAGGTAGATCAAACATGGCCGATTCTGACCAAGTTAGAAAAACTTTATTTCAACTTTAACTGAAGTAATTGCCTTCGGGATCAATACATTTCTGCCAGCGAGAAGGAAGAGCTTCTAGCCCCGCCCTAAACCAAGATGGCGGCTTAGAATAAAAAAACTCAGTTACAGCCGTCTTGACGGCTTCAACCGATGGATAGCGTTTCCCGCGTAGAAATTGTTTCAAATTTTTGAACAAAAAATAATCAGAAGGGGCTAGGTCAGGTGAATATGGGGGGTGTTCAATTGCAAACCAGCCTAATTCCTTGATAAACTCCATCGTATCCTTGGCTTTATGAGGCCTCGCATTGTCTTGGAGGAAAAGTGGTTTCTTTCCCCTTGCGCGTCTGACCAGTGGGTCAACTTCTTTCAATTGACTTCTATATAGTTCAGCATTAACTGTTGTACCTTGTGGAAGCCAAAAAGTAGTGATTATACCATCTGCTGACCAAAAAACACAAGCCATAATCTTTGGGTCTCTTTTGTCGCTAGTTGACCTTTCGGACAGCTCTTTCGGGTCAGATACCCACTCTAGGGACTCAGTTCTTGATTCAGGGGAGTAAACAGAGACCCAAGTCTCGTCCATAGTGAAAACATAATCGAAAAACTTAGTTCCGACCTGCTCAAGGAACTCCAAAGCTCTTTTACAAATCTCAACACGTTTGTCTTTTTGGGCTTGGGACAAATCATGAGGCACTTTCCTTGGGGTCAACTTTCTCATACCTAACAGGTCCTTAACAATATGATGCATAGTACCATATGATACCTTGAACATTGCTGCAAGATTATCAATTGAAATATTTCGATCATTCTCAATCGCAGCACGTACAGGGTGGACCAATTTTGAGTAATCAATTTGGAGGCTACCTTCTCTTTGCGTTTGATTATTAAGGTCTTCCCGACCACACCTAAACTCGCGGATCCACCTATTCATTGTAGGGACACTAGGGCACGCACCCTGAAAAGCATTTACCATTTCCGAATTGATTTGATGATTAGTCCAGTTATTACGCGCAAGCACTTTCAAAAAAGCTCGATGTTCAATTGACGCCATGACACTAAATTTTTAATAAAAAAATAACCAAAACTCAAACTAACACAAAACTTTGTAAACTTAGTAAATAAACAATGCTCTATAATATGACACTAACGCCACCTATCAGCAGCTTCTCTAACTTGGTCAGAATCGGCCATGTTTGATCTACCTAATATGATTTGTTATTAAAACTTCGCTTTTGATTTCTCGACAATCCTTCCGGACAGTAAGGTCTTGGATCTAATGATTCGGTTTTAACAAATTCAAGCAGATAAACAAAGATTAACAAGCAATACTAATAAGCAAAGAGAAAAAAAGAATCAGTTTTTCACCCAACTTGCTCTTAAAGCTGTTTAAGGTGAAAAACTGAAGAACTTACCAAATTCCATTGGTTCCAATTCACAATTGAAAATGAGATTTTTAACAAATACAATTAACAATTTATTAACAGTTATTTAATAACAATCAGGAGATTCCAGATCCTGGTAACCTCGCCAATTGAAAGCAATAATTTCAATAATGTTGAATGAATATTAAAACTTTAATCCTTTACTCTTGAACTGTTCAGGGAGAGTGTGTTTTTATTGATACAATGTATTACATTAATACAATAGGTGACGAAGGTGATCATGATCAGAAGATCTTGATCACCTTCTGGAACTTTCTAATAATCGTAAATCGATAGTTTCAATTAATATTTAAAATATATCATTATCATCATTTCATTATCTTGCATGTTATCACGATAGTTGATAATAACAATCATAAATATCAGACTGCGACCAAGGTCAGTATTGATCGGTCGCAGTCTGATTGACATTTTTTGTTACACCGTTCCATTACTGTAACTATTAAACAATCATTTACTGACATTCCAATGAACATGTGATTAACGTTCACTTGTTTCATAGGCAAAGAGTAATAGCAAGAGAGAGCAGTTGATACCTCTTACGATAAAATTAGTTCACAAGGATGAACCAGATGGAGGCACAAGTCAATAGTAAGAATGGTCAATACGCTGAAAAAATGGACTTTTGAGTTAAGAATTGAAACTTTGTAGTTTTGTAGGGACATAAGAAAGAACTCGTTTGTTAAAAATTTCATTGTGATCTGATCGTTTGTTTTCGAGCAAATGCCGTTCAAAGTCCAAACTTTAGATCACTTTTTCTCAGCATTGGTAGACTTTTTAGGAATGAAATTGTAAAAGTGTGAAATTGTGAAAGTGTAAGGACAACTTTTTATGCGCTTTCAAAAAATCAGACTTTTACAGACTAGAAATATCTACAACTATCAGGCCAAAGCGATGTTAAGTCCAGATAAGTCGAACGCTTTAGGTATTTTGTTACGAATTCTAAACGAACTTTTGGACTAAATGATCGTAAGGAAGTAAGCTCAGTATCTATTTCGCAAAAAAAAAATCATAAAAATAATCATTAGAATAATAATTAGAAAAATTGATTAATTAAATCTCCATTGACTTGCTGCAGTTTTTGCTATTTACTTGAGCTCCACCTGGTTCATCGGTGTGAACTAATTTTCCTGTTTTTTTGTAGTCTGCAGTCTCTTCCTATTACTCTTTGTTCATAGGTCACATTCAAGATAAGTGAGGTCACTTCGTTTTGTAGACCAGCGAAATGATAAATTTGTAAGTTAAGTAATTGTTTGGTTTTTCGTCCAACAGATGGAAGCGCTTCACGGAGAATTGAATGTTAACCCATTCGGACTAAAGGTGTCGCTGGAGTTTTGTTCCAACTTATTTTGATTTTGCATATGACAATTTCCTCCCATTCCTGACACTTTTTTTTAATTGTTTTGTTTCCAATTGTTTCTTGTTTTAATTAATAAACGTATTAAAGATGGTTAGTGGACCCGCTGTGGATAATCAAGGTAAAAATATAGTTATTTGTGATAATGGGACAGGATTCATCAAGTGTGGATACGCTGGTACAAATTTTCCTGCTTATACATTTCCATGTATAGTTGGCCGGCCCATCATCAGGGCAGCTCAACGATTCGCTGATGTCGATATTTCTGATCTTATGGTTGGTGATGAAGCCAGTAAACTGAGATCCGTATTGGAAATATCATATCCCATGGAAAATGGTATTGTTCGCAATTGGAATGACATGTGTAATGTTTGGGATTACACTTTTAACAATAAAATGGGAATCAATCCGAAAGAGTGTAAAATACTCTTAACGGAACCTCCAATGAATCCATCAGATAATCGTAAAAAAATGTTCGAAGTGATGTTTGAAAATTATGAATTCCATGCTGTTTATATCGCCATTCAAGCTGTTCTCACCCTTTATGCCAATGGCCTTTGCACTGGTGTTGTTTTAGACAGTGGTGATGGGGTTACCCATATATGTCCAGTCTATCAAGGATACGCCCTTCCTCATCTGACTAAGCGATTGGATATCGCCGGTCGCAATATCACTAATTACCTTAGTGAGGTACGATGATTATCAACTATTCACGTTCTTCAATATATTTCTCATATATTCCAATTGTCTGTCAATTGATTCTGTTTGTCTCTCCCTTTTCTTTTAGCTTCTATTACTGCGAGGATACGCCTTTAATCACACTGCTGATTTCGAAACAGTGAGAATTTTGAAAGAGAAACTGTGTTATGCCGCATATAATATTGAACAAGAGCAGAAATTAGCCAATGAAACAACCTACCTCACTGAGAACTACACGGTAATTTACTTTTATTTCTTTTGAGACCTTTTTTCTTCAACATTGATCTGATTATGTGATTTATTGTTTCTTGTTATTGTATTTCAGCTTCCTGATGGTAGAGTTATTACAATAGGAGGTGAACGATTTGAAGCACCAGAGGCTCTTTTTCAACCTCATTTGGTTAACGTTGAAAGTCAAGGAATCGCTGAATTAGTTTTCACAACCATTCAAAATGCACCGATGGACATTCGAAGTGAACTTTATAAACACATTGTTCTAAGTGGAGGTTCTACTATGTATCCTGGTCTACCTTCTCGTCTTGAAAGAGAAATTAAACAACTATATTTGGAAAGAATATTGAAAGGTGATGCCGGAAATCTTTCTGTAAGTTTTTCTCCTCACCGAGACAATTATAACAGTTAATGAGATTAATTTTGTTCGATAGTCACTAATCGGGACTAGTCCTCTTTCTAACTTGACAGTAAGGGTATGGTTTGTTATGGTGATATCGATAACTTTGTCATGACGACTATTATCTCATGAGAGTAGTCTCATTTTCTGTTATCATGAAATGTATGAGTAATCAATTATCTTGTTATTTTTCCCCCCAGAAATTCAAAATTAGAGTTGAAGATCTACCTGGTAGGAAAGATATGGTTTTCATTGGTGGATCTATTCTGGCGAGTACTGTTAAGGATCGAGACAACTTTTGGTTATCCCGAGCCGAATGGGCAGAGTATGGACCGGACAGAGCAATGGCCCTTGTGAAAAGCAATTCCGCAATTTAGATATTTAATTGATGTTTTTCTCAATTTTATCACAAATAATTACCTTGAAATCGTTTCCTCTCTCTCTCTCTCTCTATTTCTCTCTGTCTCTCTTTCTCTCTCGCTTTCTCCCGGTGAATAAAATCCTCCATTTTTCATCAACCGTTAGTTAATCAACGATGATTATGATTATATTAATATAAACTATTTGCATAAAAAGTTCAACTTTTGCATCTAATTAATTTATGAATCAAAACACATGAAAAAAAGATAAATTTATATATATTATAATTAGAATAGAACAGTAAAATATTAACTAATCAGTGTGAGAGAGAAGGACAAAAATTAGAAAAAACTGAAAAATTAACAAAAAGATGAAAAAAAGATTCTGATGATTTGATGATTGCTCGTGAATTCACTGAATCAATACAATTGGAATCAATCATTTAGTCTCAATATGAACTCTTTTTCGTTGTTTACTTCTAATGGTCAACATAATTGTTGCTGACCAAAGGGGGAAAAGATAATCTAATTTAATGTTATGATATTGTCTTTACAATCCAATCCTTGAATCTTGATATTCTAGTACAAACTCCTGGTAAATTTGGTTCAGCACAACCGATTCCCCATGAAATGATGCCGGCGAGAAACCATTTACCATCGTCACCCTGAACTTGAAGTGGACCACCAGAATCACCCTGAAAACATATATATAGAGAGAGAAAACCAAACGATATTAGAATATTAAAGCAGGAAGAAAATAAGAATCCAAAGAGAACTGTTCATTCATCTTCGAATCTTGAATTTCGCCCACTTACCTGACAAGAATCACGACCACCCTCTTCGTAACCAGCGCACATGAATATCTCTGGTATATACTCATGTCGACCCGCCGAGAGGAACATATTTTTACAAGCATCGTTACTCACAATTGGAACTTTAACTTCCTGAAGAACCGAAGGTAGAATACCGCCTGAAGGGAAAAAACGAAAGAGAGAGAGAGAGCAAAAGTTTAGCCAATTGTTGGAAATCGAATTTACTTTCGATTATTCTTATTATTGTTTTACCTTCGCTTAAACGACCCCAGCCCGTTACAGTCGCATTTCGACCAACCATTTCAATTCTATCCGGTGGTAAACAAATCGGTGCAATATGAGGTTGAAAGTCAATCGGTTCGTCCATTTGAACTAAAGCGAGATCATTCTCATAGGTAAAGAAATTGTAATGAGGATGGACGACCTTCTTTTTAGCCCCTCTTTCAACGTACGCATATGGTTCTAGAACATTAGCAAAATCATATTCGCCAACTCGAATTCTTATCGTTGAAATTATCAAACTGAAAAGAGAATAGAAAAAAACAAAGAGAAACAAATTGATTTAGAACATGTAAAATATTATTGCTATCCAATTGTATTCACAATCAGCTGATGAGATAATTAAAGTGATCGTTTTTTCAAGCTCAAGTTGAAAAGTTGAATGAATCTATTAATAATTATGAATGACAAGAATAGACAATATTAGAAAGGTAAAAAATTAATGGACAATTGTCACCATCAGGATTACCAAGAGAATGTCATTCTCATCATGGACATGATAATGACCGGAGGGCACGAAACCTCTCTCTCTCTCTCTCTTGATCAAATGTCTTCATATCTGACCTGATTTTTAGAGTGTTTATCGTTTTTCTAATTCTATTAATGTTTTGATTCTAATTCCATCTCAATAGCATCTAACTAATAATCATCCATTTAGCTGGAAGCAAAATGTCAGGTAAAGTAAATGAAAAAAAAACAGAAAGGAGTTGAAACGCTCAATCAGCCGTCTGGTGGAGTGAACATTGAATAAGGTGATAATGAAGATGATGATGATGATGATGATGATGGAGACTAAGCTAACCCGGCTTCAGGTAAACGCTTCACTTAATCTTGAAATCTTTACCTTCACCAGGTAACAGAAAGGAGGAGATTACAGTCTCACAGTCAAAGTTACTCCTTTGAAACTGACTCATTATTACCCCAACAGGTAATACTAACTATTAATAACACAAAACAATAGTTGAAGATAAAACAAAATGATGACGGGATAATCGATGTGACAATTTCCTTGTCCAGTTATTTCCAATAGATCACTTTTTCCGCTGATGAGATGAGAAATATTGATCACCTTTCCATCTTCATCTTCATAATTTCATCAACTTTCAACTTACACCATGAAAACTAATTTCAATCATCTCCATAAGCAAATATCATGTGGATCTACAAGTGATGATTACACTTTGGTTTTACCGTTACTTTTAATTGATTGAACAATTTTCACAATCAGCTGATTTCAAATCTTTGAATTTTCTGAACAAAAAAACTTTCAATTAGATGAACCTACTTAAATTATACAAAGGGCATTGATCTCATCATCCTCATCACCATCATCATCATCTTCATCCTTATAAGGTCTTTAAACTAACACCTTGATTTATTAACTAACATCATTTTTAATCATGATTATGATCAATTTTAACCTTAACACATTTAAAATGTTTGATTAGGAACAACAGCAAAAAAAGGTTTCAGGTCAAATTAAGATTGAAGCTTTAAAGATTATCAATAGATTATAATGATTAACAATTAACTAATCACCACTAATCAGTATCGAGACACTCATTCAATCAATCAATCAATCAATCAAATGATCAACTGAATTTTCAGATAAAATTCAAATTAAAGGCTTTAATTGAGTTCTGATTAACTCTTTTACCCTTTCAATTAAAATCTTAATTAGGAACAAACTTTCAGATGATTAATTGGTTTCTAGTTTTAAACTTTCGCCAACAATTTAACTCTCCCTTTAAGAGACTAATTTAAATTCAACTAGATTAACGATTAAACATTGAAAGAGTAAAACTGGTTTACTCAAATCAATGATTAGAAAAATTGATTAATTGAATTAATCAAATTAATCAGAGTATTGAAAGGAAATTGAAAGTATTATATCAAATCCCATCATTAAAATTACCGTTATAATGGCAACAATTAACTTCAAAGATACTAATTAACAAGTCAACAAAACTAATTTACTTTCCAATCATAAATAATCAACAATCAACGACAAAAAATTACTAAATTTGATTCAATACAAAAGAGGAAGTTGCTGAATATTTTTATACCAATTAAGGTAAATGAATGATTTAATTAACTAACACTCAATGATATTATAATCAAATCAATATTAATTGATTGATTGTCATCCTGATTGATAAAATGATCAATGAACATAACAACTCATTGATCAAATTATCAACAATTAACTTTGATTGTTTCATTTTATCATTGAAACCAAACAATTAGTTTACAAAAGACACATCGAGAATGTATCATAATTGATTGGATGAAACCGTAATTAACACTAAATTTAGTCAACAATTAACAGAAATCAGTAATCATCACCGAAGACAATCAATTGATCATAAATTCATTTTTTTCTTGTAAAAAAAAATCAGGTTATTATTTCAATGTTGATTGTCAATAACATGGATCAACTATCATGACCTAAATCATCAATATGATTAAATAGTAAACAAGTAAATTGTTGCCAAAGAAGTTGAAAAAATAGCTACAATCGTTAATTTTGTTCTGACACTAAATTGTTATCATGAATTGTTGTTAATACCATTGAATGTAATCAACAACGTTGCTGATGGTGACGATGATGATGCTGTTGATTGTGATGCAATGATTAATACAATTGGTTTGAAAAAAAGGCTTCAAACTAATGAAAAACAATTACAACAATTGTTGTTTATTTCTCGTTGTTAATGGTTAATTATGCACGACAATGAATCAACATCAACATCAACAATCAAATCTAAATGAAGTTATTCAAGTTCATCATTAAATAGGATGTCGCACTCCGATTGTCACGTTGTAATATAACAATTTATCATCTTAATCATCATCATTCATCAATTGCGAAAATTAAATCATTCATTTTAATAATGAACATTTAAAGGGTCATCTTAATCATCTTAATAACAATAATAATCAAGCGGATGCAATGGAAACAGAAAACTAATCAGTTTCTGTAAATTGGTCAGTTAATTACGATCCATTAGCTTGGAACTAAAGTAAATTAAATGATCATCATTAAATTGTTTTCAAGTTAATCACTTAAACTTATATTAATGATTAATTGTTTTTCTAATATGTATTCACAATCAATTCTGATTATCAATTAATGACAGTTAATATTTATTTTTTGTTTTACTCTCCTGTTGAATTAACATTGATCATTTTTTATTATTTATCCTTTCAACACTTGATTGTAACATCAACAATCAACTGATTAGTTAGTGATGATGATGATGATGGTGGTGATTAAGAATAGGTCATATCCTTATGATTACTGAATCCGTGATCATCATCATTTGATTGACAAGAATTAAAATTAACCAGAACAATTAAGTATTCAGGATCTTTCATGGTAACAATTTTCTTAACTCCAGGTTATCATAATATTTATGTTCATCTTGTGTATTGTGATAATAATAATCAATAATATATCAACTGTAACAATCAAGTAAATAATACAACTAATTTGTTGATTGTGATGCTGTTTATTTATCTTGATAGTAGTAGTTTTAATTATCTTGTCATTAGATTAGTGTCTTCATCTTGATCCGGTTCAAAATTAACTGTAAAAATCAACAAAAGAAACTGTTAATCTTTTAATTTCTTAATAATCAACTGATTGATTGTATTGATATAATACTATGATGGTTGAAATCAATTATTGTATTACTATTAATAGATTAGCCTACCAACCAGATCTTGATTAATGTTCAAATATCAATTGTGTTGTTAACAATTGATTATCAACAATACAACAAGATTAACCTTTTTGATTAAGGACATTGACAATCAGTTGGTTGAATTTAATTGTAATCATCATAATCTCCCTAATTTGCTTTTGATTATTTTCATATAATAATAAAGTTAATTTTTCAATTACTGATCACGATTGTTATTATTAGAAAGTTAAACAACAATTTAAACTTGAAAAGTAAATGAAAATGAAAACATTAAAATAACAAGTAACCATTTAAATAATCAAAGTTAATCCACAACAATTGACCTAAATTATAATTATCATGATGATGATGATGATGATGATCAAAGTAACACAATGAGAAAATAATTTTGATCAAATTGAATTAAGACTATTAGTTAATTCATATAACAACAATGATAATGATTATGTTCAAGTGTCACTGATTATTGTTACTCGAACAACAACAATTTAAGGTCAAGAAGCTTAATCATAATCATAATCATCTTAATCATTACGAATTAAACATTGTACCATATCAATAATGATGAAATTTTCACAATTGAATTTAAAGTTAATCATTAACAATGAGAGGTAAAGTCTATGAACTTATTGTTTGAAATTGTTTCTTTCTCTTAATTCAACCAACCAGAATTTTGTTGAATCTTTTTCACCATCAAATTAAATCAGAATCATGATGATGATGAAAAAAATAGATAAAGAAAGAGAAAAGGAGAGAGAGAGAAAAAAAATGAAAGAGTTCATAAGAGTATATCCAATAGATAATATATAAGAAGATAATGAAGATAAGATTGAAACATTTTCTCATCTCCACCTAATTATCATTCTGATAATCTATTATTACCTCCCACTTCCTCTTCCTCTTCATGATGAAAATAATTAACTAATCATTTAGGTGTTACTAGTAATTTACTAATCAACTCATCTACAAGAAGCTAAATGCAAATCAAGATGAATCAAGAGAGAGAGAGAGAGAGAGAGAGAGATGATAAACTTAAAGGTGAAAAATTTTTCTTTCAAGAGAGAGAAAAAAGTTGCTAATGATGAAGATAATCATCTTCATCTTCATCTTCAGAGGCTTACGGGAAAGAGGAAGCTGATGACCGTTAATCAAAGATGATCTTGTTTTCTTCATCTTCAATTACCTGTTGATGATCAACATAACCAGAAGCAATTTCAATGGATTTGACTGGTACCTGAGAAACAAAAATACTAAAACCTAATCATCAATGATTATAAATTTGTTTCGAGTAGTTTAAGTTAATTGATAAAACAAATTTTCACTCTAAATTAATATTAATAGTTAACTGATTTAGATAATCGCCTTTAAGCCATTCAAGTTGTTTTGTTTTTGTTTTAGTCTCTAGCTAATAGTAAATTGTTATTGGCTTAATTGTAAAAGAAAAAAAAATTATCGTATTATTAATAATTACTGTTTAATTAATCTGAAAACACGTCATAAGATTTAAATCAATCATGTGAATTAAATCTTGATTGTTGATTACGTGTTAAAGATTTAGCATTTCAGGTCTAAAACAATTAAGGTGATATAATGGTAATTGTTAATGTCCGGGTTTAATTTGTGAAAGTCGTTTGCAGATAATTAGTTTAATCATCTTGTAATATCAAAATGATAGCGATTTTTGCGATAATCAAAAAGTATCAATGATGATTAATTGATTTACGTGGATTTATTATCCATATCGATATCGATATTAATGTCTGATCAGTGAGAGGAAAATGATTGTGATGATCAACACTCTGATCGTAGGAATTGTGGGTTATTTGACAATTGGGTGAAGGAAACTGATCATTTCCAACCAGGGGGTTTACTTCACTACTTTTTCATCCTTCATCTCTTTCTTTAACTTCCCATCATCATCATCATCATCATCTTCATTCTCATCATCATCATTATCAACATCACCTTTTTGCAACTTTTTTTTTCTACAACTTGTACTTGTTTAATCAGGAAAACGGGTTAATGTTGGTTAAGGTTGTTATCCAACATTTCTTGGGCTATATATAAAAAAGCACTTGATATATTAATGATAACGGAAAAATGATCTTACTCATCAACACAGTGACCTGCAGTTGCGATCCATTGATTGTTAAGAATAGCTCCTCCACATCGATGGGTACTTGAGAAGCCAAAAAATGAGGTTCGACGAACGGAGACCTGAAAAGATGAACCAGAAAGTGACCATTATCACCAATGTAATGTATTACCAATCGAGCGATAGAAAAGTTTATCAAAACAAGAAGAGGAAAAAATTTTAATAACATTTGAAGTTTTGAAAACTTTTCTAATTTTCAATATCAGTTTATATTCTTACCTGCCAAGGCCAAGCACCGAAAGCGGCATTTTTACCACCGACAACCTTTGCTTGGTGGGTTAATGTTGGAGCACCACATTGAACTGGGAGGAAGATAAAAGTGTAAATTGTTATGAGAGAGAAGAAGTAAAAAAAATGGAGCAGAAAAACAGTAATTTCTTTGCCAAAAATTTGCAATTTAAATGGAAAATGATTAAGATGAAGATGAGGATGAGGATTTTTTTACGGAAATGATGATAAAACAAAAGGATGATGAGGAAGTTAAATTGATGCATAAATGTATTGAATAAAGTGTTAGTAGTTACCTTTGGATGGGTCAAGGATGTTATGCTTATTAGGAGATGACCCTTGATAGGGATAAGGTGGTCTTGGCCTATGGGAATTAAAAGATGAGCTTGTTGTTGGCGGTGGTACAGTTGTCGTGGTGGTTTGTGGAGGTGGTGTAGTGGTGGTTATCATATTTTGAATGCTTATTGGATTATTATAAGATGTTAATGTTGTTGTTGGTGGTGTGCTGGTTGTAGTTATCATGGAGGAGGTTGGAGGTGGACGTGAAGTTGTACTGGTTAACAGTGGATATTTGGTTCGAGTTGTAAAGAAATGTTGATAAAAATTAGTTGGACGAACTGGAATCGGTCGTACAGTGGGTCGCAGGAAAGGTGATGATATTGATGAAGATGAAGATGACCCAGTGGCCGAGGTAGGTCGATTATTAACATTATTAACTTGATTGTTACCATGATTAAGATTATTATTATTATTATTTCCAAAAACAGAAAAAATTGGCGGACGAAATGTATTCAGAATCGATAATGGTTTTGCCGGAGTGGTGCTTGTTTGGCCAGGCCATACTTGTGCTATAAATAAACAATATAAACAGGTAAATGATTAGTGATGATGATAAAGATGATGATGATGATGAAGTGAAAGTTAAGAAGAGATCATTTTTTTGTTGTTGTTTTCTTTTCACCTTGACTTTCAAGCTAAAGTGTTTGAAGTTTTTTTCTGTTTATTTTTTGATTTAGATTAAGGTCAAATTATATTGATATGAGCAATCAATCATCTCGATGATGATGATGATGATAAAGGAGGATTATCTTACCATGTAAAGGACTAGGAGATGTGTTCCAGGTTTCAAATTGATTCCAAGATGATTCTGGACGAGATGTTGTCGTTGGTGTGGTTGGTGCTTTGGTTGTCGGAGGAGCTGAAGGTGATGATGATGATGATACTCCATAAACGGATGGCCTAGTTTCACCTAAGAATGATGAAGATGAGGATGAAGATGAAGAGGTCGATGGAGATGATGACTGGGACCATGAAAAGCTTGACGGTTTACTGGTTGGCTTAAGAGTGTAAAATGGTGATGAAGGTGATGAAGATGAAGATGATGAAGATAATGAATTATCAATGGTATTGGTTGATGAAAATGATGAAGATGAAGATGCTACTGTTGAACTTGTTGGAAATGTTTCAACAAACGATGAATGTAAAGGTGAAACCATAGTTGGTTTATTAGATGATGATGATGATAAGGAAGATGTTGAAGTATATCCCATGTTATTAGATGACGATGATGATGATATACCGTTAATCCCGTGATGATTTTTATTATTATCAATTGAGTTAAAGGTATCATTGTGTCCACAACATGATCCAAATAAGAAACCATCAACACAGGTACCAAGGTGTTTACCTTCAGTTTTAATACATTCCCAGACAAACATACAGGTTCCCTCCTCGCCGATTGCATTATTACACGGTTTTGGGCTGATCTTGAGGGATCCACCTGATTAATTAATCACAATTAAGTCACACAAATTGTGTACAACCACAATAATTGTAATTGAATCCAATGATGATTTCATTATATATCCAAACGATTAACACAATAATAACAAAGAAAGAGAAAAGTTTTCATAAGATAAAAAGAAATGAATGAAATTGTAAAAAATTGTCAATCTAATCGTCTAATTGATTAGGCGATCATCTTAATCAATGGTCACTTACCTTTGGTCAATCTTACAATGGAGAGTAAGTAAACAAAGATGAAAAACAACAGCCTAATCCGTTGATGGAGATTCAAAGTTAATTTCATCTCATTTCATTAACAAGTAATTTAAACTAGATTAGTCTGATCCGAACACAATAAAAATAATGTCAATGATAACCATGACATAATTGAATCGATGGATTAACAACAAACAAATCAATCAATATACAAGAAGAAGACAAGATTAATCAAACAATCAATTTAAATATTAAATATAAATTAAAATATAAAAAACGATTGGATTAGAAGAAGAAAAAAAAATTTTGATTAGATCTAATTTGATTAATCACATAGTCTCCAGGTCCAACAAGAATAGTTGATTACTCGATTATTATTTAATAGCTGCGAAACATTTACAATTGATTAATTTACAATTAACTTAAATGATTAAATAACAACAGAAAAAGTTATAATCTCTTGTTGGATGTTACCTGTTACCTTAACGGTAAAACGACTTGAGATATACTATTAAGATGCTTACTTGACAACATTTCCCGTCTCACCCTCCTTCCCTTAAGTCTCCCTCTTATCATCATCTCTCTCTCTCTCTCTCCTCATTATTTTTATCATCATCTTCATCTTCATCATCATCATCATCATCTTCTTCTTCTTCTTTTTCTTCACCTTTTTTTTCTAAATACGAACAAGAAATAAAAAGGTAAGAATAGAAGATCCCCTTTTTTTGAGGAAAACTAATCTTCTCTTTCTTTCTCTTTCTTTCCTCTGGCTGACCGAGTTTACCGTTACCTTTTTTCATCATCATCATCATCATCATCTTGATCATCCCATTCCAAAAATCCTCTCCTCCCTCTTCCCTTTATTAGCTCATTTTCCATGACGATGCTTCCACACTTCGGTTACCAATGAAAAAGATGAAGATTTTTTTTCCTCAAACGAAATCATCATCATCATGTTCATTATACATTCGTTTGTTAATTTAATTTAGTTACAATTGCGATCCGTTGAGAAAAAGCGAAATCAAATTGCTTCTTAATTGTTCCCCTTTAAATTATCATTCCAAATCATTGATTGACGATCAATCATCATTTCAATTTAATCACAAATATCAATTTCATTATCGATCAAAATTAAACTCAATCAATCATTTCAATTTTTTTTGCCACAAATCATAACGAAAGTAACGAAAAGTTTTTATGATTTAATTGTTTCAAAGCTTAATTAGAGAATCAGGTTTAATTAATATCATTACATTGGTTTGTTTTTCTGTAATAATTAAACTGATACAAGAATTGACAATTAATATCAGTTGTCAGTAATTGATTACAATCAAATGAGACAAGAAAACAATAAAATTTGATCAACTTAATTAACCTCAATTAATTTCATCAAATCAAGTTCAATTTGTCCATTCATTATAACTGATTTAAATGTAATCAAATAATCATCATCATTATCATCATTAACTTGATTTGTATATTGAGTTTAATTAACTTGATTGTTGTAAATTTTTTTTTTATTTGCCAGTGATTAAGTTAATAAGGTCAAGTTAATTGTTGGCTTAATTTTATTTCCGGAGTCCAAGTTTAAATTTACAATCAAAAGAAACCTATTTGGGTTAAATCCAATTACAATTAGATGGTTAATTGTTATTACTTAATTTACTCTTAGTAACACAATCTACTAATCATTAAAAGCCTTTAATTGAAATAATCAGAGTAAATTGTAACTCGACAATTAAACTGAATCATTTTTTTTTTGACTACATGATCACCCGGGAGATTGAATCATTAGCATAGTTGATTAAATCGTAACAATTAACTAATTTACCTTCAACGATTAAAGGTGAAACAATAATGATCAGAAATTTTATCCTCAATAAAAAGTCATTGGACTTAATTGTTGATGAGAATTAAAAATAATTTAAATACTATTTAAATTGTAGAGTTCAAGTATTTCTGAATTGAAGATGATTGTTGAAAGACTCTTAATTGTGATAACATTGAATAGTTACAATTAGTATCACCTCTTGATTATCACTTGGATAACTTAAATCAAGACTGATTGTTTCGATATAATTAAAAGTAATTGTTACAATTAAACTTTGTTGTAGTCTTTTTTTTAATATAAAAACATTTTATCACAATTTATATCAATTTTATCAATGATGGGATGTTGTTGTTGTTTGTTTTTGTCAATTGATTCAAATAGTTTTCATAATAATCAATGTTAAAGTGTAGCAATTAAGGGTAATTGCTCAGTTGATTACATTACAATTAGTATGGTGGGAGAGAGTAGGAGGACTTGATAAGGTTTGAGTGGTGTTGTTAACGGTATTTCAATTATATAATAATAAAGTTTTACAAAAAAAATTGCATTAGAAGTAATTAATTTGCTTTTTACAATTAATTTACTGATAAATCCTCAGTTGATTTATCAAAAATTGGTGCTATATAATTAGATTGATTCATGTTCCTATTATTATTATTGTTGTTGTTATTATTAAAATTTCATGGTATTTCAATTGATTGCTTATTGATGTGGGAGTTTGAATGATGATCACTTTAAATTGTTATTCCTCTTAATTAGTGTATGTATATATCAATTACAAAAGGTAATTATTAGTTAGTTAATCAATGTCAGTAATGTTGAGAAGATCGTTGATGTTGATTAAATCTCTATGGATGATTAGGAGAGGAAATAAGTTGATTAATTTGATTCCAAAATCAAATGGTGAAATAATTGGTTAATGGTTGAAAGATGAAGATGACGAAGATGAAGATGATGAGCAAGAAAGATGAAGAGATTCAATAAACAGATATCAAGAAAGGAGATGATGATTATGAAGATGAAGATGAAGATGGAGACGATGATGATGATGATGATGATGATGATGGTCGCTTGTTATCACTGGTTCGATGAATAAGATGACCAGGATTAAGATGGAAAACAAAGAGAGCGGCGGAGAGAGAGAGAGAGAGAGAGAGACAGTGGAGAAAGTGTTGAATGGAATGGAGAACAACTTATCATCCATGTGGAAGATGATTGGAAAACGATTGATTGATTGGAAAAGGAATGATATGAATTGAGAGAGAAATCATCAAAATTAAATGTCTAATTAGCACCAAGAGACATTGATTGTTCAAAAATTCATTCAACACAACATATTGTAATAAATATTATTAACTATTTTCTCTTTACGCTAATTAATGTTGCATCTTGTCAATGTTTTCCAGCTTTGTATCATAATTATAATAGAAATCTGTCTATTTATATAATAATATTGATTAAGATTGAGAAAAAAAATAGTTAATTGATTAGTTTTGTTAATGAAAAATTATACTATAGTATATCTCACTTTGTTTTTTGAGTTCCTGAACTTTTCTCTCTCTCTCTCTTTCTGGAAAATTAATTTCTTCACATAATCAACTCTAATTATATGATAATAATCAATAGTTAATAATAATAATTGTAATATTAATAAAATACTATATCATCACAAAATTTAAATAACATGTTTTCTTGTTAACATTCAGATTTATCTTCTTCCACAAGTTGCTGTTTATCATTATCTGTATCAACGGAGGTCGGATTAAGTGCCGTTTGTCTTATGTGTACTTGTGGTGATGATCGATGGACTATACTTGATGGCGATAGAACAGCTGATCCAAGTGAAGGTGGACTTTCATAGACATGTTCTTCCGGTAACTTTTTCTCTAAAATATCATCAGCAATCTCATAAAGTCCAACTTGTTGCTTAGATACTGAGGTTTCTTCGGTGGTACTACTTTGTTTAGCTCCTTCACCTCCATTTCCAAGAGCTTCGTACATTGGATTACTAAAATCGGTCGTTTTTATGGTTCCAAGGTGAAATTCACTGTCCAATGGTTCCTGAAAAGATAGATACTGAAGGAATAAGCAAAAAGTGTTACACGAAAACCCCAAAAGGAAAACCAGTTCACCAAAATTAGAAGGGAAATTGAGAAAATAATTAAGATCCAAATCAACTCACCCCATTGGTGTTTTCATGAGGCCCATTGTGCATGAACGTTGGACTTGAAAATTCAACATTGGTACCACTTCGGAAAGATACACTTTGGTTCTTGAATCCAGGTTTACTAAAATGGAAAGTGAAAAGAAAATAAACAAAATAAATTCAAGATAAATATTCATGTATCATATTGAAATTGTCAGGATAGTTAACATTGGAAATATGATTCTTACAAGTTTCGTTTCTTGAAGAATAGGAATAACCCTGAGGCTAAAGCCAATGCAATGAGAACCAGCAGAATGGGTAAAATGATGTTAGCAAATATTGCTGATGGTCCACTGATGGGATATTTGTCAACCCTTGTTTCACAATGTGGCCCTTCAAAGTTGGGTGAGCATTTACATAATGTGACGGTATCTTTATCACAGTAACCTCCGTTTCGACATGGGCATCGGTATGGTTCAGCGTAAACGTTTTCAAATCCAATGTTACAATGACCCGTTGAACTGGTTGGACCTGAGCTTCCGTCTGGACATGCACATCGATATCCTCTTGGTATTATTAGACATAAATGTGAACAAGTTGTTGGTTTACATGGATTGGGAGCTATAAACAACAAGAACAATTAAATTAGTGGTCAAATTTTAAAATAAAAGAAATTAACAGAAAAATCTAATGAGCTATTAAACTAACCTGATGTATTGTACTTCTTTTCTTGGTAGATTTTTATATCGGTAGCATGTTCTAACCCTCTCTTTACGCGAACCTTAACCCCACGTCCAAATTTATCTTGCCTGTAAACTTCACCAGTATCTTTGGTCACCCAGTAAACTTGATCTTCAAATAGATCAATGCTAATCGGATGTTGTAGATCACCTTTCAAAATAATTACTCTATCGCTTCCATCTTGTTTACTTGTTTCAATTGTATTAAATTTAGAGTCACACCAATATAACCGATGATCCGCTTCATAGTCAATAGCCAATCCTGAAGGAATACCAAGTCGTTCTGATACAATGACCGATCCTTTGGTACCGTCCATCCAGGAGACACCGATTTTGGGAGATGATCCAGCATCAGCCCAGAACATTAGACTAAATTAAAAGAAAAGAAAGAGAGAGATAATTGATGAACAAAAGTGCGAGAGAGAGAGAAATACAGAAATGATAAGACAAGAAGATCAGACAAGCAGAAAGAATTGAAAGAAGAAGATGGAATATATTCTATCTCCGTTTTTTTCTTGATAAAGTAACAACCAAGTTCTGAAAATCTTGTATTATACTAAAAGACAGACGAGGTCAATAAATCTTATTTATGAGAGAAACAAGCATATCTGGTTACCCTCTTTCTGGATCCAGTGCCAAGGATGTTGGCCTTTCCAACGCGTTTACAATAACTTTACGGTAACGACCATCAGCTCGACTGGTGAGTATCCTGCCTTTCGGTTTAGTACCCGATAGATCAACATCCATCCAATACAAGTTTCTATTGGAAAATTAAAGCAAACATAGGAAACAATTAGTTAAGATTTAATTACGATTCAATCAACAGAATCAATTATATGAATAAATTCATTTGAAACTGTTGCAAGAAAAACAAATAACAACTTTGAAATACTAACCCTCCAATCCAATCAAAAGCAATATCACTTAATTTAGTTGAACTTTTAAGTTGTAAATTCTGTGAGAATCCCAAACCATGATCACGATCAAGAGGATCTGGGATAAATGATCTTTTAATGGTCTTCTCATATGAGTCGGTCCAGTACATTAAATCTTTAATATAAGATGAGATAGAAAAGGAAAGGTAAGAATTTTAATTATGAGAAATCATTAAGAGAGAGAGAGAGAGAGAGAGAGAGAGAGAGAGATGTAATTCATAATAAATGATTAACTCTTAATGATTGACCGTTTAATTGGTCATTATAATGATAATCAGAGTAAAATATCAACAGGGAGATAAAGAGATAACTTTTAATGGTGACTAACCTTTTCCTGGATCATAATCTAATGCTTGAATGCGACTTTCACCCGCGATAAGTGACGATTGATGTTGCTGAGAATTGTCAATGGCTCTGATATCTAAACCATTAGCAATCATGATGACCGCTGGATGACCAATTGCTGCACACTTTTCATCAAACATTTTGAAACCTGGTTTACATGAGCACCCATAGGAACCTTCAAAATTGTTACAAATTTGTGAACAATTGTGACCAAACGTTGAACATTCATCAATATCTTCACATGCTTTGGTATTATTAGATGAGATTCGATAACCTCGAGGGCAAATGCAAATGTAACCACCTTCCCCCACAGAGGTACAATTATGAGCACAACCACCTCGGTGAGTTGGTGTACATTCACCTGTATGACAACCTCTCTCATCGGAAGCATCCCCGCAATCATCTGAATGGTCACAAATTTTTTCCAATGGTACACATTGATCGTTGGCACACTTGAATTGATTAGGTAAACAATGGACTGGCCATTTACGGCAAAGAGTATGATTATTTTCATCTGATCCATCACCACAATCATCATCACCGTTACAAATTTGCCACAAGGGTATACATTTGTTATTATGGCACTGAAATTTTCGGGTCACATCACAGGTAAAATTGGAGCAAACCGATTCATCTTCATCAGAGTTATCACCACAATCATCATCTCCATCACAAAGGAAATCTTGTCTCAGGCAAACGGTGTTATTACATTGGAATTGATTTGCGGGACAATAACGTCCACCTGGATATCGAGTTGGACAATTCATTTCATCTGATACATCACGACAATCCTTATGACCATCACAAACCAATTTTGATGATATACAATGTCCACTTTTACATTTAAATTGATCTTCTTTACATTTATAATCTTGACACTCTTTCTCATCGGAACCATCCTCACAATCATCATCATGATCACATCTCCATCTTGAGGGAATGCACTTTTTGGTTCCACATTGGAATTCACTTTCGGAACAATCTCGATAAAGGTCAGTACACTTTTTAGGATCTTCATCTGAATTATCACCACAATCGTCTTCAAAGTCACATCTCCAACGAAGTGGAATACATCGGCCATTTCCACATTTAAAGTCACCAGTTTCGGAACATTTTGGACAATATTCTGGATTATTCTCATCTGAACCATCTCGACAATCATCTTTACCATCACAGAATAGCCAACTGGGTATACAACGATAGTTATTACGAGTGGGACACTTTTTCCATCCCGTTGTACAATTACGATTACGGCAAATGTGAGCAGGTTCATCGGAATCATCTCCACAATCATCATCAAAATCACAATACCAAAGTTTAGGAATACATTTACCATTTCGACATTGAAATTGTGTGGCTGAATCACATTCTCGATGGTGACAATGTTCTGGTGCTTCATCAGAACCATCTGAACAATCATCATCACCATCACATTGCCATGAATCGGGAACACATCGACCAGTTGATTTACACTTGAAACTATGTTCACCACAATGATGATCACAGAAACTTTCATCAGATTTATCGGGACAATCGTTGATTCCATCGCAAATACGAATTCGTGAGACGCAAGTTTGATTATTTTTACATTGGAACATTCCCTTTTTACAAATAAATGGTGGACAATTACGTTCATCTGAACCATCCATACAATCCTTTTCACCGTCACAGGTCCAGAAAATAGGGACACAAATTTCATCTGGATGACCACATCGATGTTGGCCTTTGGTACAATTGGCGAAACAAGTTTTATTATCAGCGGCAAGGATAAAATTATCCGGACAGGCACATTTGTAGGTTGTTGAATCAACCGTTGAACCAGGAGCAATTAGACAAAGATGTGAACAATTACCATTGGTATTACCACAAGGATTAGGATAAGGTAATTGTTTAAGCGGATGATAAATATGAAGATCATAAGGACGATGAGATGTGTTTCTCAGCACTTCAAGACCTTCTCCAGTAAACTTATGAGCTCGAATAACAGCCTTGATATTCCAGTCAGTCCAATAAAGCCAATCATCGAAAACAGAAAGCGCGAAAACATGAGGAACCGAAGGACCGGAAAGTACTTGATGTCGGAATTTACCATTAAAATCAGAGTATTCAATATAATCCAAATGAGCATCAGCCCAGAAAATTTTATCACTAAAATAATCGATAGCCAGAGCATTAGGCCAGACCAATTTTTCCGTGTACAAAACAATTCGAGTGAAATTTGATCCATCCATACCAAGTTTACCAATGAACGCATGGTGACCCCAATCGGTAAAGAAAAGGTAACCAATACCTGGATGGACAACTACCGCTCGAGGATCAGTCATACCACCGCCGAGAATTGTTTTCCTATGTCGACCATCAAGTTCGGAAACATCTAAATGTTTACTGGTTCGATCAAGCCAATACAATTTCCTTCCAATCCAATCAACAGCTAATCCTTCAAGACCATGAGCCTCATGACGGACAACATTCTCATCTTTAGTACCATTAATAAAGATTCGGTTAATAGTTTTATTACCAACATCGGCATAATATAACCTTTCCTCTGAATAATCAAAATCAAGAGCGACAACATTTTTCAGATCCATTTTAATTAGATTATATTCCTTTCCATCGGTTGACATGTTACGAAGATAATAACGATTTGAAAACACCAACCAAGGTTTAACTGCATCTCGACGTTTACATGATCGGCCATCTCGTTCTCGTTCATAATAATTTTCATTACATTTACAGTAAAACGATCCTGGAGTATTGAAACAAAATTGGCTACATTTTCCCTTCTCTTGGCGACATTCATCAATATCTTCACAGGCTTTACCATCCTTCATTAATTGATAACCTTCATTACATTCACAGTAGAAACTTGTTGGTGTATTGACACATTTATGTTCACATTGATTTGTTTCCACCTTAAGACATTCATCAACACCACAATGAGCAGGTTCATCTGAACCATCAGAACAATCCAATTGTTTGTTACAAACTCTTTCATAAGGTATACAGGCATCATTTTTACATTTAAATTGTCCTGGGGCACAAGTGACCGGTTCTTTTTTACACTTTTCTCCGGTTTCATCTGAATTATCACCACAATCATCTTCACCATCACAAAAATAGGTAAGACGAATACATTTGTTATTATTACAGGAAAATTCATCTGAAGTACAGGCTCGGAAGGTACAATTTCTCGGTTCATCTGAACCATCGCCACAATCATTATCATGATCACAAACCCATTCTTTATTGATACAACGATTGTTATTACAACGATATTGATCCGTATCACAAGGCTCAGGAGGTGGGCAATTGTGTAAAGTTGTATTTTCATCTGCCCCATCAACACAATCAGGATCTCCATCACATATCCACCTTTTAGGTATACATTGAGCTCTACCCCAGTTTTTATTTTGTGTACAGGTAAATTCACGATCTGGATCACAGGTTCGAGTGTCACATTGATGTCTTACATCTTCATCTGAATTATCTAAACAATCATTGTCTCCATCACAAAGATAAATTCTTGGTATACAATTACCATTGTCACAGGTGAATAAATCACCGAAACAGGTACGCTTATCACTTTTACAATAATCTTCCGGTTCATCTGCTTTATCACCACAATCATCGTCACCATCACAATGCCAAGTTGCAGGAATACACCTATGATTTGGACAACGGAAACTATTCTGTGGACAAGTTCGAGAGGCACAGGCAACCTTATCTTCATCAGAATTGTCACCACAATCATTATCACCATCACAAAGCCAATAAGGTTCAACGCAAATGTTTGTATTTGCACATGGAATATGATTACCTGGGCAGGTACGATTTTTTGGACAATGTTCTAAACTTTCATCTGAGGTTTTATTGTCTTTACAATCATTGATACCATTGCAAACTTGAGACTGAGGAATACACCTTGAATTAGCACAGGTAAATTCACCATCAGCACAGGGTGGATAAGAACAGTCTTCTTCATCAGTTCCATCGCCACAATCATTTTCATGATCACATTTCCATGTTTTAAATATACACTGAGAAAAAGGAAAGAGAAAGAAAATTCAAATTAATATTATTATTATATAAAAATCCATTAAAATTCATCAACTGCAAGAAAAGTAATTCAATCATGAAACTTTGATGACTTATCAACAATGATGAGGATAATAAAGTTAATCACCAAAGACTAAACTTGAATAAATCATAAATTTCAACAAGTTTAACCTTCAAAATTCATGATATTGAAAACCAATCAAATGAGAAAACTTCAATTGAAACAATAAAATCACTATATGAAGACAAATGAAGAAACAAGTATTTGAAAAATAATTGAATTAATTACAAGTCGAAATTAACACATGTATGATAATGAATATGAACTTCAAGTTTCAATCAAAATTAATAATTAAAAAAGAAGGTCCGAAATCTCGTATCATTGATCTCAATCGGTATACGAGTAAAACCATTTGGGTTTCTTCAAATGAAAACTTTTTAATTATTAATTTTAGAGCGAAATTCGGCTTGGAAATGAAGTTTCATATTCAAAATTATCATACACGTGATTTAAATTTAATTTCGACTTAGAATTAATTAATTAATCACAATTAAAAGTCGTTTTGGTTTCTTCAAATGAAAACTTGGTTTCTTCATTTGGTGGTTTGGTTTCTTCATATGAAAAGTAGAATCGAATTTTTTACCTTTGGTTTCTTCAAATGAAAGAAAGGTTTTCTCAATTGAAAGTTTGGTTTCTTCAAACGGGAAACACTGTATGCATGAAAAAAAATTCAATCTTAAACAAAAGGGAATGAGAAAAATATTAATATTACAATAACATGACAATATAACTGAACTCAAGTTTCTCAGTGAAAACATGAAATGAACATTTTCAAACTAATCAAATAAATTACATAACATAACAACAATGACAAAAAGGATAATATTATTCAAGAAAAAAGTAATTAGCATGGACCATTATCTACATCATTTATTGATAATTATGCGTCTGATGTGATGACCTAATCTTGGAAAAGGTAATAATGATAATTTCAATACAATCGTCAATAAGAAAAGGGCTGAAAAAGGTAAACACATCATGAGAAAAATGGTGAACATTTTCTTGCAAATAATAATAACAACAGAATAAGATAATGATGTTTACTTGGTGCGAAAATGTTACCCATACATTTTCATCACAATTAGAAATCATGATTGAAGCGTATAAGTCAACATGAAATGAACGTTCATCATTTTGGGAAAAAGTTAATTGTACGTTTCTGTTAACACACTCACAGAGTAGAAGGAGAGAAAAAAAAATGGCTAAGAAAATCGCTTCTTTATTGCGTAGTTAATATTAGCTTTGCTTGGAAAAGAAGCTCATTTTTTGGGTAGAAATGGTAAATATATAACTAATAGTAAACATCATGTTTGGCTTGAATAGTTTTCTGAAAAGATGGGAAAAAGAAAAATAAACAAAACAGTAAAAAGAGATAATGTATTTTAAATATCATATACAGATTAATCTGCTATTATATATAAATATCATCAAGAATTATGGTGATATTGGTGAAATGAGTAAACAATCAGCTAAATATCCTTTAGATTGTTGCTCAATTAAAATTAATGACGATTGCAAACAGTAATAATAATCATGAGGATCTTGCAGTAAAATTAACTTCCTTTTTACTTCAATTAGCTTCATGATGATCATCAAATCTTTTAAAATGAATGAAGAAAAAAAAATAATAGAAACATTTATTTCTCAAGTGAGAGAGAGAGAGAGATGAAGATAGAGAATCATTTGAGAGATAGATTGATAATTTCATTTCAATTTACCATGAAAAGATAATCATTACTTCATGATTGGTAGATTATATTGTGTATATTTATCTCTCTCTCTCTTTCTCTCTCTCTTTTTTCTGACACTTAATAAAAAGAAGAAATAAATTATCACTTCTTTTTTATTGTTATCATTATTATGTCAGCATTGATTGTTTACACTTACTCTTCCGTTTCCACATCGGAACTCATTTGGTCCACAGGTATGGAAGGTACAAAAGTTTTTATCCTCATCAGTTTTATCACCACAATCATCATCACCATCACAGGCCCAAAGTCTTGGTATACATTTACCATTGGCACAAGCGTATTTAGTTGGATCACAAGTAACATTATTAGGAACACACATTCGACCCTCATTGGCCACTTTAAAGCCAGTATTACAGCGACATTCAACTGTACCATTGGGTGCTTGGTGACATGAATCAGTACAACCACCATTGTTAATCATACATGGATTATTGTCACATTTTTGTCGATCAGGTGAGAAAACATGAATATCTCGAGGTGATTCTTCCAATCGTTTAACCATTTCAATCATATTAGCACCGGTATGTTTTTCAGCGCGATAAACACCTCGTAATTGTAAATCAGTCCAATAAATGTAATTACCAAAAACGGTAATTGCAAACGGATAGATTGTCGCTTGACGAAGCACCTCACGATTGTTACCTTCTAAATCGGATCTTTCAATTTTCTCTCTCAATGCATCAGTCCAATACAATTTTTTCTCATCATAATCAATCGCTAATCCACTGGGTTGCGTCAAATTATTTCCAATGATCACCTTCTTAAAATTACCCGCCATTGTGGTTCGATAAATTTTACCCGAATTTCCAAAACGTCCCCAGTCGGTAAAGTAAAGATAACCCGAACAAGGATCAACAACGATCGCTCGAGGTCGTTCAACTCGTACGATCATCACAATCTGAGATCCATCCATGTTCATTGCATAGATGCTTCGATTAGCCGAATCGGTCCAGTAGATTTTTTTACTTGTCCAATCGTAGGCAATTCCTTCGGGATTAATGTTATTCTGTAAAATGGTATGGACATCATCGGGTTTCTCGATATCAAGCCAAGAGATACTTCCATCGGGTCTTATTTGAGTGAATAAAAGTTTCTTATCACTATAATCAAAATCTAAACCAACAACGTTTGTCATGTTAACACGAGGTTGAAATGGTGAACCTGATTGTTTTGGATCAAGATGAACAGAACGTATTTCCCGTCGAGTGGTAAAAACAAGATATTCCTTAACGGAGACACAACTTTTACCATCAGGAGCTAAAACCCCCGAGGCACAAGCACAACTCCAAGATGGTAAATATCCTTCAGGTTTAGCAAAACACAATTGATCACAAACACCATTACGAGAACAAGGTGTATCTCCAGTTGGTTGATTTTTGGCATCAAAGACAACAATATCTCTCAAAGTATCAAGATTTGATTTAATTGACTCATATTGATTGGTACCATTGGGTGAGGCAAATTTAGATGCTCTAAAAATGGTTTTCAAATTACGATCAACCCAATAAACAGAAGCACCATTAATAGCGATTCCATAAGGTGATGGGATATCCCTAACAATATATTGTCGTCGACCTCCGTTAAAGTAAATCTTTTGAACAGCATCAAACTTTGAATCGACCCAATAAATGTCATGAGTTGCAATATCGATAGTTAAATCTCTCGGGCTATTAATGTCTCTTGAAACAATTGAGGTTCGATTGGTACCATCAAGAAGGGCTCTCTCAATTTTTGGAAATTGTCCATGGTCAATCCAGTAGATGTACTTTTTAATTGGATTAACTGCCAATTCTCTAGGAGTATCAGTGATTGTCTTCAAAATGACCATTCTATTTGAACCATCGAGCCAACAAACTTCAATATAAGTTTCATGGGGGAAAACGTTGGTGAAATACATGTTACCCGCAATCCAATCAATCGCTAATCCTCTAATACCATTAGAACCAATTCCATCCGAGATAATTTGCTTCTTATCAGTTCCATCAGGTTTAATTGAGAAAATACCATTTAATCCGCCGGGATTAAATTCAATCCAATAGATGGTATTTTTAGCCACATGAACATCGACATGAAGTATATTATGTCCAACTCCGGAAACGGGTTGCATAGCTTCAGAATGATCTTCCAAACTGAATCCTTGAAGTTTAGTTAATGATGAAACAACGGCAAATGATTTGTAAACCTCACAACTTGTTTCACCAGAACTTTTATAACCAGTACTGCAAAGACATCGACGCTGTTTATTAGCCATTGGTACACAAACATGAAGACAACCACCGTTGGCAATTTGACAGGGATGATTATCTAATCCTGGTCTTTTAGCGTAAATTTTAAGGTTCCTTAAATTTGGAGTGTTTTCTTCAAGGAAAAGTGAATTGTTACAAGAAGGTAAATTAACTCGGACAATCCTTTCGTAAGTTGAATCAAGGTAATAGAGACGATTGTTGTAAACAGATAAACCTTGAGGTTTATCGATAGATGAATTGATTTTAATTTGACGATCACGTCCTTCCAGGTCAACCGATTGAATTATTCCTGGTGAACTTTGGGAAAAGTATAAACGTTTATTAGCAATATCAATGGTCAAAGCTTCAACATTAAGTAGTCCATCTTTGACCAATATCGTTGAATTGGTTCCGTCCATGTTTGCTTTACCGATTTTCGTTGGTACCATGAAACCACCCTCATCAAGCCAATAGATTGAACCAGAGGTCGGATCTAGAGCGATACTTTTAGGTTTACCAACACCGTTTGGAGTACCATCGTTTGAAAGGATAACCCGTCGGAAATTTTTATCACCATCGGCTTTAATTATGGCAATACTTGATGTTTTAATTGAACCAATGTAAATATTACGACCAATCCAATCGAAAGCAATTGAATAAGGTGACCCAGCGATACCATCAGCTAGGAAAGCCGTTTGATTACCGCCTTTAAGGCTCACCTTGAAAATGGTACTATTTTCACGAGTTTCATCTTTTGATTGAATCCAATAAATGTAACCCTCTTTTTTATCATAATCAAAATCATAACCATTTTCAACACCAATAACTGGAGTAAAATATCCTGTTGTTGTATCGGTTGGTGTTAATTGAACATCAACAATTTGTGATCCTTTCATAACCATTAAATAGGGAACCTCAATTGGTATACAACGACCTGGATTAGCTGAACGGTCAGTTGCATAACCTGGTGGACATTTACAGGTAAATCCTTCAGGTTTGGGTGAAAGTAAACATAAATGTGAACATGGTGACTTGGCACAAGGATTAGATGAATTGGGCTGGAGAATAGGATGATTAACATGAATACCCAAAGGTTGTGAGACCAAATGAGAGACAACAGTTTGATTAAGACCTCGATATTTATGGCAAGAAAGGACTCGATTTAATTGACGATCAGTCCAGTAAAGTGTATCTTCAAAAACTGTCAATGAATGAGGATGAAGTAGGTAATGATTATGGGCTAGAACTTGTTGCCTATTTTTACCATCATAGTCACAGAAATCAATATAATCCAATTTGGAATCAGCAAAATAAACTCTTCGAGTGGGTATGTCAATAGTTAATCCATTGGGCCAGTAAATTTTGGTATCAATGATAACTTTACGTTCATTACCATCCATTCCGATTCTCTCTATTCGTGGATTTTCACCCCAATCAGTCCAAAAGAGTACCCGTGATCCTTCACGAGGATCAAGTGATATTCCTCTTGGTTGACTAATATTCTGGGAAACAAGGATAACATGATTTTTACCATCTAATGTTGACACTTCAATGGTTTTCAATTTTGAATCAACCCAATAAAGATTACGAGCAATCCAATCAACCGCTAAACCTTCAACCAGATCAAGACCTGAGCCGACAACTACTTCAGCCTCATTTGAACCTTTGGTGAGACGGAAAATTTTCTTAGCATGCATATCAGACCAATAGATTGTACCAGTGGCCATTTCGGATGCAGTTGCGACAACATTTTCTACCCTAACGGGAATCCTTTCAAGTGAAGTTGTATTAAGATTTGAGATGAGAATTGATCGACGATTAGAGATAACCAAATAGGCCAAGGTACGATTAAGGGCTTTACAACTTGCCCCATGAACGAAACCATGGTCAGTTGTATTTTTGAATGGATGAACAGCCTCATATCCAGCGTCACAATAACACTTATAGGAACTTTTAACATTCTCACAAAATTGTGAACATTTACCTGGTATTGCACATTCATCAATATCAATACAGGTTAGGGTATCATTTAACCTTTGACCTGGTGGACAGGTACAAACGGCACCTAAAGGAGTTGCTGTACAGTTGTAGGCACATTTTAAGGTTGAATTATTCATGGCTGAACATGGATCAAGTTCACAGGCTGGACCTTCATCGGAACCATTGGGACAATCTTCTTTACCATTACAAACTTTATCAAAATCGATACAAGTTTCCGTGACATTTGGACACAACCATTGACCCGCTGGACAATAAAATGGAGCTGAACCACAAGCATGACGATGATCCTCATCGGAACCATCACCACAATCATCTTGACCATCACAAATCCATGATTTAAAGATGCACTTTGAATTATTGCACTTAAAATGTTTCGGTGGGCATTCAACTAAATCACACGTTGATGGTTCATCTGAACCATCCTCACAATCATAATTACCATCACAATACCATGTTTTGGGTAGACAGAAGGTTGAATTTTCACACTTGAAATGTTTCTCGGTGTCACATTGATTGGGTGCAAGTGAGGGGCAACCCTTTTCATCTGAACCATCATTACAATCAGCGACACCATCACAGTGATAAGATTCAAGGATACATTGTTTCCCGTTAGCACATTGAAATTGATGAGAAAGACAAGTGACAGAGGGACAATTTTGCTCATCCGCTTGGTCAAAACAATCATTGTCACCATCACATATCCATGATTGAGGAATACATTGAGATCTACCTGGACAAGTGAATTGATAATAGGCACAAGTTTTTTCTTGACAAGAATCACCTTCATCTGAACCATCGCCACAATCGTTTTCAGAATCACATTTCCATGAAGAGGGAATACACCGACCATTTTCACAAGCAAATTCGTTAGCACCACAAGTGACATTCGGACCTTTTCAGAGAAAAATATGAAACGAAAAAATTCAAATTCAAATTTAAATCTCTCAACCAAATTAACAAAAACAACAGCAACAATTTAGAAAACACCTTAGGTAAAATTCAATTTGAACGTGAAAATAAAACAGTTAATCTAAATCACAATAAATTGATTGTTCACAATTAAGGAAATAATGATAATTATTATCACTCTTTGCCATCTCTTTAAATAAATCTCTTTGATTAAATTTAATCTCAACAAAGAACCTGAATTGTATAATAATAAAATGATTAAATCATTGAATTAACTATTCTTATCTTTGAGAATCTGAATAATTTATGAATCTTTAAATTACCATCAAGGTAAATTACTATAAAAGAATCATCAAGTTAATCAATGAGATGAGAAAGTAAACAAAGTGAAAAGGAAAATCCTAAATGATTGTTCATTGTGTTGACAATAATAAACAATATTTTTGCCCATCAATTCAATTTGAGATTCAATTAAATCAACAATCAGAATAATTTCAACTCTTTTCTATCCAATTATTATTAATATTACATTTTACTCTATATATTTTGTCAAATACGATAATATTTTCAATTCATTCACACATACTGACTGTATCAAATTCAAAGTCAGACATATCATTTGTTGAATAATTTTCCTTTACTATTAAATAAAAAAAAATGTAATGGCAATAAAAAAGCAAACAAATTATATTAACCTTGTGAACGATTTTCATTTTTCATTATTTTTCACTCTTCTCATGTTATTCAATATCTTTTTCAATTAATACCAATGTGAGAGAGAGAGAGAGAGAGAGAGAGAGAGAGAGAGAGAGACAGAAAAAACCCCGATAATAGTAAACAATTAACTAATAAATCAAATTAATTGTAAGGGAAACAAAAAGTAAACATGGAAACTTACAATGTTGTTCATCTGAGAAATCGCCACAATCATTATCACCATCACAGCGAAAGGTTAAAGGTATACATCGACCTGAGGCACAGGCAAACTCTTTAGCGGAACAAGATGATTGGGTACAATTCTGTTGTTCATCTGAATTATCTAAACAATCATCATCTCCATCGCAAACCCAAGTTTTCGGAATACACCGTTGATTGTTACAGGTAAAATCCCAACTATTTGGACAAGGTCGAACTGGTGGTTCACTATCGGGATTAGAAGCACAACTAATACCATCACCGGAAAGCTTTTCCCCATAGGGACATCCACATTTTGCTTCTAGACCAAAATCGGTTGTATTTGATGGTACACCGAAACAAAACTTTTGACATTTACCGTTATTGGTGAGACATGGATGACGAGCATCAATCTCTTGATTACTCTTGCTGAACATTTTAATACTATATAATCGATTGTGTTCCTCAACGGTTCGAACAATCATTTCATTAGAACCATTGACTTTATTCATTCGTAAAATTGCATCAAGTCTCCAATCGGTAACGTAAAGCCATTCATTGTGAATAACAATTGAAAATGGATGTTTAATCCTTGGTGAAGAGATTGTCTTAACATCGGAACCATCAAGTTTAGCATGTTGAATATGGTCAAGAAGAGCATCACACCAATAGAGTCGATCATATTGATAATCTATTGATAATCCATTAGGCCAACCAAGAAGTACACCTCGGAAAACCATTACATTGGTACCATCAAGATAAGCTCGTGAAATATTGGCTGGTCTTTCCCATTCCGAGAAAAAGATATAACCCTTATTAGGATGGACAACAATTGCTCTTGGACGTTTTAAACTTTTCAATAAAGTTCGTCGATAAGTTGGATTACCAGTGTTAAGAACGTTAAGTGTACCCTTTCTCGAATCAATATAATAAAGATTATTGGTAACCCAATCAAGCGCTAAACCTTCAACACCTTCATTTTGTGAGGCGAGTACATTTTCTTTACCACTTCCATCAACCTTAATCTTATAAATAACATCAAGTATAACATCAGAATAGTAAATATACTGTGATTGGAAAGAATAGTCAAGACCAACATAACGTGCTGATCGACCAACAATCGGTACAATGGCATCAGAGAAGGCATCAGATGAAGAAGATGATGATTGGTAATTGTAACCAGAATCTTTAATCAATATTCCATGAACAAATTTCTGCTGTGAGTAAAGTAGAAACTCTTTAACCGGTGTACATGATTTCTGGTTAGGTGCCAACTCATAACCGGTTTCACAGGCACACCTATAGCCAAGAGTAAAATCGTCCTTTGAATCTCTCTCAATTCGGGTAAGAATACACATATGTTGACATCCACCATTCCTATTGCCACATGGATTATCGGTAGAAGGTTGTCTCAGGTAATGATATGAGATAACACCTTTAGGTTCGGGTGTTGTTTTCTCACGGTAAATTGTCTCAATGGGTTGACTGGTATTATAAAGGTTAACCTTTAAAATACCTTGGCGAGTTGAATCTGTCCAATAGATTGTATCCTCAAAAAGGGTAATCCGTACTGGTGCTGGAACTTTGGTTGAACCTCTTAAAACTGTATGACGATTGTTACCCTCATAATCAACAATAACAATCTGATCTAATTGTGAATCACACCAGACAAGACGACGATTAACATAATCCAAGGTTAATCCGGATGCTTTATAAATATATGCAGAGACAATGGTTTTACGCTGGGAACCATCCATGAAGGCACGATCAATATTATCGGAATCAGTGAAAAACATGTAACCCTGGGTTGGATCAAGTGCTATATCCAATGGAGCGGTAATATTTTGACTTAAAACAATTGCACTGGTTTTACCTTCCAGATCGAAAATATCAATTTTTTGATTGTGAATATCACAGACATAGATTTTATTTGTTATCCAGTCAATAGCCAACGATACTGGATTCCATTGGTAAGGTACAGAGATGTTAACTAAAGGTGTAATGGATGGAAGCGATGGAGATGATGAAGGTGATAAAGATGAGGAAGATGAGGAAGATGGTGATGATGATGATGATGATGGTGGTGGTGGTGGTGGTGTTGTGGTAAAATTAACATAAGCATTATTGTTGTTGTTGTTACTTGCAATTCTTTCATCTAAATTGATCGAGTAGATTGTTTTAGTTGAGGTATCAGACCAGAATAAAAGTTTCTTGTCAAAATGATAATCTAATCCACTTGCTGTTGTTGAATTAACAATTACATCTAATTTTGATCCAATTGAATTTGTTGAATATATGGTTGTATGATGTGCAAATAAAAGGATCATTGAAGATGAATTAATGGCCTTACAATGGCGATTACCATCTAATGTATAACCTGTTGAACAGGAGCAATTATAACCTCCCATTGTATTGGTACATAATTGATCACAATAACCCCATTCATTACATTCATTTAGATCGGTGCAACTTTCATTATCCTTTGGGTCAAGGGTCATTCCAATTGGACAATGGCAAATACCACCATCAGCTGAAGCATTACATCCATATTGACAGAAAAGGGTGGCACAAAGTTTGGATGAGCAGGCTGACTTTTCATCGGATTCATCTGAACAATCGGCTTTACCATCGCAAAGTTTTTCTCTTGGAATACAAATTTTATCACTAGGACATAACCATTCTTTGTCAGTACATGCTGATGATAGATAGAGAAGAGAATTACAAATGAGAGAGAAGAAAAATAACTTAAAAAACATGATAAAAGTATCAGAAGAAGAAGAAGAAGAAGAAGAAGAAGAGAGAGAGAGAGAAGAGAATTTCTTTTTTCAAGATGAGGATAAATATATATAAATAATTGGGGGAGAGAAAGAGAAAAAAAGAAATGGAATGTGTTGATGATGATAATTATGATGATGGTGATGATGTTGTTGATGATGATGATGATTATGATTATTTTGACGGAGTTTATAAAAGCGTTACAAGGAAGTTTGCTAACAAAAAAAGGAAAGAAAAAGGTTTCAGTTTTTTTTAGTAAATGAACAAAAGGTTAATGGAAACACCCAGGAAACAATACGAGGAGAATTAATTGTTTTGGTTTAAACACAATCAGAAAAAATTAACAAAATTCCTCCTGTTGAGGTCACAAAGTTTTACATGGTAAACCAATAGTAATAATAGTTAATATATTTTAAGCGAAAACTTATCCATAATAATAATTATTGTAGGAAAGAAGGAGAGAGAAGAGAAAAAGAAAATTTATAAAAAACAAAATTTTGATGATGTTGATGGTTAACAAAAAAGAACCGGCAACGGTTTCAACTAGAGAGAAACTAAAAAGCTAAAAGTAGTTTTCGATTAAATTTAATTCGATCGATTGGATCGATTTTAAAAAGAACAATCGGTGGTCAGAATCGATTTTCTTTTTTTCGAAAAGAGAAAATCGATTATCCACACGTGACTTTAGATGAGAAAAATTAATTGAATTTAACTTTTTTTTTCTCTTCTTTCTATACAATTGGTTATATGAAATAACGACAAGTTTTTATTTTCTTTTATTTTCTCTTCTCCTTTAAATCTCTTTGTTATGGTTTTCATGTGAGAGAAAAATCGATTTTTAGGTAAAAGTTGATTGATAGATTAATCGAACTTTTTGGAAAAATCGAATTATCGCCTTTTTGGTGGAAAAAAAAGCTCAAAGATCAAAGCGAGTTTTAGACTTTTACTTACAAATACGCAGGTCACAAGTCGTTTGCGTTCAGGCTGGTTTTCTGTTTTCTCTTGTTTGTTTTGTTTATTCTCTTACTATTACATTAGGTTAGAACTTTTTGTTTGGGAAGAGTTAAAGTCAAGGTCAAACTCTTTTTCTTTGGCTAAGTAAATCATTTCGTTCCATCCTCGTAATAGACTATTGATTTTCTTGATATTCTCATCTCGAACAATTGATCAGAACGTACGTTCGAGTGCGAGAGAAAGAGAAAAAGAGAAATAGAGATGATTCAATTGAAGAAAATTAGATTTTCCATTCATAATCAATTCTCTTGGCAAGAAATTTTCAATCTCTGTCAATCGATTCTCATTAAGCTAATCAACTGTAATTCTACCAGAAAATTTCCAATAATAAAAAATTTTTCCATAAAATGGGTTCAAATTAAAATCGATCAACAGGTAATCAATAACATTTACAATTTATTTCCCAATTTTCTGTTTGATTGATCAATCAATTGGAAAGACAAATCACCAAACGAAATTACTGATCAAATTTCTGTCATCAAGATGATGAACAAGAGGATATTAATGATTATCAAAATGTCTCCTTCTCATACAATAGAATTGATCTCAACAGAGAAATATCGATTTGATAGTAAAATTTATTCTTCGACTGGAAAATCAGTGAAATATTTGATAAATTCTGTAAACTCTGTTGATAATATTTTTCGAAGTTTATGAAAAAGGAAAAGATTAATATGAATGCCAGAGGCTGATGACTTTTCCACTCATTTTAGTGGTTAATTTCAATTCTGATTCTGTAAAGATTGAGATCAATTCTAAACGAGTGAAGTTCAAGTTCCTTTTTTTTTTCTTCAATGATGATAATTCAAAAAGATTACATGAAAGTTACTTGTAGCTCTTGTTTTGTTGAAATTCTGGTTTTTCTGGTTCTGATGATCGGATAAGTTGATTCATCTTGACTTCAGAACTTTGTCTTGTCATTAATATCATATGTTGTTGTTGATGATGATGATGATGCTGATGAAGATGATGATGTGTTAATTGATTAATTGATTTCTTGTTATATTTGATTGTTGGAATACTGTTGATATTTACTTTTTTTTTCTTCATTTTCCAATCTTCGATTGTGATAATTTTTCTTAATCATCATTTTTATCGTAACCAATTGTTTGCTTCCGTTGAGAGTTTCAATTTCTTTAATCATCAAATTAATCAATTATTTCCAATTGAATTTCCAACAATATCATATTTACAATGATCCTGGAAAAATAATCTATTAGATGAACAATCAATTACAATTATATTTAATATCGTATATACATAGAGATGATAATAACTTAATAGAAACAACAATTTAACAATTGAGTTTATTTTTTTTTTCAACAATCTGATCATGACAATTTTGCTTATTCATTAATCAATCACAACAACCTTTTTTTTTTGATTGGGTTAATAACGTAATCAATTCAATTGGATTACAATTTAATTTAGTATCATTATTATTATTATTAATACAAATTGTATATTCTTTTCATTATTTTAATCATGTTAATCAGAAACTTGATTAGTTTCATATTATTATCAATGTTTACATTTTAATTTTAACTTGTTTTCGTTTGGGAATCAAATTAAAAAGTTGTTGCGATTAACATTAAATTGTTTCGTTGATCAAACTAATAATTACTCTTGTCATATATTATATATATTTAGATACTCAGATTAAATCAGTTTATTGAAATACAAATAATCAATTGATATAATTAATCCATCATTAAGATAATATAAGTATAAAAATTAATATACAATCAGTTGATTGTTTTCAAAATCTCTGGTCTCGATCTCGCTAATCGTTAAAGGTAAATGGTCAACAATAAACACAATACAGATTAATAGTAATCATGGTAAATAATGATGATATTAATTCATTAGTGATTGTAATTTGTTGATTATTTGAGAGTTTAATTTTAATTTCAAACAATTTAAAAGTAAATACATTCGGTAAAAGGTCAATAAACTGTTTCAATTGGGAAAAGGATGCTAAGGAGGAAGATATTATTTGTGATAAAATCTATTGATAATCGTTGCAAATGTTAATTGTTAATCATGTAATATTGATGGATATTGGAAGATGATTAGAGAGCAATTGATTTACTAATTTACAATTTGTTCATTGTTACTATTTAGGGTAACACATTATATTACAATACAGAATAGGATGATGATGATGATGAGAGAGAAAGAGAAATGATCATTATTTTCCTCATCTTCATCTTCATCATCTTCTTTTTTTTCAGCCTCCGAATCTGAGATAACCATTGAAATGAACCTTGTCCGTTGATAATCTTGTTTACCTGTTGTCCATCAACACTCATCATCCCTCTAAAGGTAAACTAAAATTGACGCCCTAATTTAGTTAATTGTTCATTAGTTAATTTGTTTCTTTCCTTTATCATCATCATCATCTTAACACTCTTTTGTTATTCTTATTGAAACTTATTCAGTTTCTACTATTAAATTAGCTGCAACTATTCAATACTATTAGAAATCAGTAAATTTAGCTCAGCGTTTATTTGTATTTTCATGTGAATCTTGATTTAGTTTAAAATTTTTTTCTTTATTCCTTAATTTTAATCATCTTAACAGTTAGTATTTAATTTAGTTTCTAACTTTGTTGTTGTTGTTGTTGTTGTTGTACTTAATCATAATGATGAAACTTATTTCCAGGTCATTGATAAATTAGTTTAACAATTGATTGTAAAAGTCAAGGGTGAGATAAATTTACAATTAAACTTGTTAATTAAACTTTTTTTTTCTTGTCAATAGTTGAGTAATCAAAGTTTATCTTAACGATTATTAAAACAGATCAATCAGAAAGGTTTAAATCATTTACTAAATCATATTGATTTATCGGTAAATTGAGACTAGTTAATTGTCACAAATTAGTTACCATGTAATTGTGAGTATTTACCTTGAAGTTTTTTTTTCACCGTAATAATTGTAAACCATTTAGTTTATTTGTACTCACAAATGATTGAGACCTAAAGGTAAACGCATTTACCTTTTACCTTTTGTACCCAATGAGATAAATTTACAAGGAAAAATCTCAGGTAAAAGGTATGTGACCTCTTGACCCTCAAGCAAAATGGTTAATGATAACGGCTTTTTAAGTCTCTCTCTCTCTCTCTCTCTCTCTCTCTCTCTTACAATGTGAGCAGTAATAATCAATTATATCGTCACTAAATTTAAGGATGAGGATAAACTAGTATCAAGGTGAACTCAAGTAAAAAAGCCTAACCAAAACCTTAACCTAACCCATAATTTTTTTAACCTTTTCCCTCGTATACAAAATAATTTAGACCTTGCGAAATAGCCTGAGGTCACAAATTATGAAACTCAGTACAATGGCATTTGTTGCTTTGTATCATCATCAGTGTCTAAAATTTACATGAGAGCTATCAAACATAATTAGGATTGGTCAACATAACCAAAAACTATATTCAATTGTTTTCAACTAATTATCAGGAAAATTATCATTAGCAATAAATATAACTCATTTTCTTGTTAATTTACCTGTAATTTTTTTTTCTGTTCATTTCCATGTAAAAAAACTGACAATAATTAGTAATTTAATTTCAATTGAACTCTTTTTTTGCAAATGTAATAAATAAACAGGTTTCCTTGTTTACCTGGTTTACCTTGCGTTCATATTGTTATTTTTTTTAAACATCAAATAATTCCTGTTAATGATGATAATTATAATGATGATTTCTGATGATAATGATAAAATAATAATAATAAACTCAATAAATACTATGATCACACATTATGACGCTATTGTAATAGTTGAGATGGAGAAAAAAAATTCAATGGTTTAATAGTTTTCTACTTGAAATAACTACGACTTATTTTCAAAATTCTGGTCTTCATCCTCTTCCCCATCTTCCTCACTCTTTCTCTCTCTCTCTCTCTCTCTCTCTCTCTCTCTCTCTCTCTCTGCTGTTTTTCTCTTTCTTTCTTTCTTTGTGTTTCACTTTCTTTTGAAACCCCTTACCCATAATTTGGGTTTAGCCCAATACAGATTAAGGTAAAACTTGTTAGCCGAAGAAAAAAGTTTTCTTGCTACGAACATATGGTGTCGCCATCTCTTATTATTCGTTTAAAGCTCACGTTCTTCATTTTTATTTTCAATCTTTTCGATGTTTAACTTTTACAATCAGTTTGAATTAGTTTAATAATTTAAAAAAATTGAATTTCTACTATGAATTTTACGACTAATACAATTAGGAATATATTTTATCATATGGTTATGATATTTTTGTCCTCTTGAAATCATTCGAGAAGCTTATTCAGCCACTTCGAATACTCGATGAGCGTTTGATGGTTGACACTTTTTTACGAAAACTTTGAGCTGGTTAAATAGAATCTCTATTAGGTTCAGAAATGGTGAGTATACTGGTTGGAAGATAAGTTCATGGGAATTTATTTCTAGTTAAATATTTTCAAATTTCCATGTTATTGACTGATTTGAATTCGTTTCGTTTCTCTGAACTGAATGACCAGAAAAAAAGCTTTTGAAAGTTCGGACATGAAAAAGACACTCACATAACTGTTTAGACTCTGTGAGGTTCTCAAAATATTCCTGATAAAACAGAGAACTTTGAACGAACGAAGAACCAGATCAACGAAGCTCCAAGAGAATTATTATTTTCTTTCTGTATCCGAAATTAGCGCAATACGAACTGTAAGTGACGATATCGTTAGTGCCGCTACTGTCGCTGACTCGGTGAGGGTTTTGTTTTGAACATAAAACTTTAGATGGCTCCAGTTGCGTTAATTGTAACAATTAGTTCAACAGATAATTGGGCTTGTGATGATTGTGATTTTTTGAGCGTTAATTAGATAATCTGGTTGATTGAATTGTTATTGAACATTTCGTTTGTTCGCTTGATTGTTTGGTTAATCATTGTCTTGATTAATCATGAGAGTTGTGGTTAACCTAATTGTCAATGACAAGTAAACCACGAATTAAATCAATTAAAATAAATATAAATGATGAATAACAATTGACGAGTATTAATTTTATAAGTTAATCAAGATGAATCTCGGTCACAAACAATATTATCATTAATTTAATTTATTAATTGTTTCTTAGTTTCTAATCATTTGTCAATCACCAGTTAACTGTTAGTCTTAATTGTGTGTTTAAGCTTAATCAATAATCAATATGATTTACAATCAATTTTCTGATTTGAAACAATCAACCAATAAATTGATTAGCCTGTAATTCAAGATGATTATAATTACTGATACATTGATTGTTATCTTGATGAAATGATGAAAAATTGATTTAATTGTAAACAACAACAATTTAAACTTCCTATTAAAACTTAGAAAACGTTAATTGTTACAATGTAAGCCCGGAAAAATTGTCTAAATTGTCAGTTTGGATAAAAGGTAAAAATTTAATTGATTGACAATAAAAGTTAACAATATGAATTATGATCAACAAAATTTTCACCAAATTGATTAACAATTGATTTTTAATCACGGAAAATATTGTCAATTGATTAGTCAAACAAAATCCAACTTAATTCATCAAATTTTTCCCATACCAACAAAGTAAACAACAATTTAAACTAATTTACAATTTGCCAGGTAACAAATGAAGAAAACATGATTAAGCCAATTAAATAATTCAACCATTATTACAATCAACTAATCATCAGAGTTCCCTTTAATTAATTTAGAATAACAATTAACTTGCTCGCAAAAGATATCGAAAAGTTCATAACTCGTTAACTATCGTAAGGTCATTTTCTAATATCGAAAGATTCAAGAGAACTCAAGATGAAAAATTCGAATTTAATTCGATAAAAAGAACAAATTTTCCACCATTTACCTTTTATATTACCTTTCACCTTTGCCCTTATCTATTTCCATTGTGAGAGGAATGAACCCTCGCGGAAACGGAAGCGGAATCCATAATTTACCTGCAACGAAAATTATGGTTATATTAGTTTCCATTTATAACAATTACTTTGTTCAGCGGAAGAGCTCAGGTAATACAGATGAAGAAAGGAAGATAAAAAAAGGATAAAAAAGGTAATAATAAGAAGATGATGATGATGATGATAATCATCATGATGAGAGGGTGAGAAGAAGATAGAAACAAAATCATCCAGGTAATAAAAAAGTAAATAAATTATTTATCAATGAAGTCACTTTACCGTAACCGTTACTCGGGAAGGAAAAAAGATTCAAGATGAAATTCACTTAACTTTATCTTCACTCTTACTCTTTCATCATCCTCATCATCAGCTTCTCATCAATATCATTTCAATTTCCCTGAATCTTATTCACTGTCTTTAACCAATCAACCGATAAACTCATCTGAACATTTTTTACAAAAATTCAGTTTCCATTATCATGATTATCCCGAAGAGATTATGATCCCTTTACTTAAGATTAGCGAAAATCTTTCATCGTTAACAATTGAAAATCATCAACTTATACCAGTTAATTGTCCAATTTTGATTCTAATTTACTGATAATTGGAAATTGATTAGATAAAAATATCAATTATCCAATAGTTAATCAACGATAATTGTTTTCAATTCAATTGTTTGTGTTAACTGAAAGTTCAACATGATACAGAAATTGTTAGCCTGTGGCTTGACGATTAGATAATCAATTTAAATGAATACATATCTAACATATTATATGATTAACTTATCAACAATTTAATCATCATAAATTGTTGTTGTTAACTGTTACAATCAAAAAAGCAAATCAAAATCGTGATCATTGTAAATCAGTTGCATAGCAAAATCCGAGCAACAATCAAAATGATTAAACACTTTCACCAATAAGATTATTATTATTATTTTTTTTCTGATTACAAATCAAATTTAAATTCAAATCACAATTTAAATCAATACGCTAACTAGTTTTCATTATCATGATTGAAATTGGTTATCAAATAAAAAAAAAGGTAAACACAGAAGCAGAAAAAAAATATATTGAAACCAATCCAATAACCATGAAATTCAGGATATCCTGATGATGATGAACTTTAATCATAAAGCTCAATAACAATCAGGATGATACGAAATTGTAACAATCAAAAAGGGATGAAACAATTAACCTTTCATCAAATTTGTGTCCATCATCCTGATCCTCATCTTCATCCTCATCACCATCATCAGCATCATTTTCATGGTCTACAAATATACAAAAGTCATTGAGAGCGCGAAAAAAAAGTTCTGAACTAATCTGTATATTCAATTGAGTAAATTGTCATGAAAATTGATTGTCTAACCAAATTGTATTATTATATTTTTCAGTTCTGATAATCAACCTTTCAACCCAAGACGATGATGATTGTTTCCTGTTTCAACAATTAACTTTCAATTCAGAAATTAACGTTTAACCATCATCGTGATTAACAATTCAATGATATAAATATACTACAAGATTATCAGTAAACCATGTTAATCAAATCAGATGAATTCAATTGAATGGTTATAAGAATCAATTCAATTGTTGGCTTATTGTTTTTCTGGTTGAGTAAATTGAATGGGAACAACAACAAAACAAAAAGGTTCACTAATAATAACAAAGCTTATGGATCAAAGTTAATTCAGTTAATTTCAATTGTTCATCGTTAATTGTAACCATAATAATTTTCACAATCATGTTAATCATTTGTTTATTTTTATTAGTTAATTTCCTTTCTATTATCTTGTTCATTTTCAAATCCTGAATCAAGTTAATCCAGTTCAAGATAACTTTTAATCATCACCATGGATATTGAATTGGAAATTATTTCCTCTGGGATCATGTTAATCTTATCTTCATCTTCATCTTCATCTTAATCATAATTATTTAAATTATATTATTGCGTGTTACCTGGTTGATTGTTTTCTTAATCATTATTATTAAAAGTAATCATTAGATTGAGTGATTTATTCAATTGAACTTGAAACTGAATCAGATCATGATGATGGTGTAGGATAATTGACATTGTTACTGATTAGATGATTAGTTTAATCGTGATATTGAATAAATAAAAGGGATGAAAATCTTAATTGTATCTCCTTATAATCTTACAATCAAATTAATTGAACAACAATCAATATTATGGCTCATCTTTTATATATTATAACAATTAAAACAACAAATCTATTGTTTATTCATAACAAGAAACGATCAACAAATCAATCTTAATCATCTCTTCATAATTTCACAATCAAAATAAAACCAGCAAAATGCAAATCAAACCAAAAACCAGAGACTTTAATTGTTAATCTAATCAACCATCTCCAAGCTAAATCAACTTCTTAATTGTAAACGAAATCAACAAAAAAAAATCAATCCATCTATTGCTCAATTGATGAAAGTTTCATCATCAGTTGGATAATCAATACAATGATTAAAACATAGTTAACTGATGATAATAATTAAGATGGGGACAGTTAATCATTTAGGATTAAAGTTAATCGTTTTGGGTCAACAATTTGTTAGTTTAACTGTACAATCTCAAGTATTGGATTGTTGATTTTTTGTGGAAAATTTTTTTTCCAATTTGATTTTTTTGTTGTCAATTCGAAGGAAAAAAAGAAACTTTTAGTTCTTGATTGTTCATTGACATCACATTGTCATCTGTTAACTTACCTGTCGCTTTGTTGTCTTTTAACACTCTACCTGTTAATCATCATAATAATAATCTTAATCCACTCTGTTCACCATCATCCCACTATCTTGAGCGAGATTCAGATTCCCATGACTTTATGAAGAGCCGAAAAAAAAAGTTCAGCTTTTTGATATTTGGGAAATTTTCAGATTCTTTGCCTTCAGAAATTTAAACAATTTAGTTAATTGTTATGATTGTGAAACGTATACACAATAATATATATGTGAATTCTCATCATGATTTAAAGAAGCAATTGAAACAAAATCCATGGAAAGGGATTAGTTGGGGTTACAGGATTGAAGATTATCTTAAAGAGATTGAATTTTGGTAAATCTTTTTCGTTTCATCTTCTTATTTACCTCATTCAGAATTGTTTCAATTTCTCAGATTAAATTGTTTGATTATCTTTTTTTTTTCCTGATTTTCTTAATCATTGATAAGGTTTCAATCAACATTTCCAACCAATAGATAGAAAATATTAACAATGATAACTCATTAATCCCTAATATCTTTTACTTGTAACATTAATCCTCTTAATCTCATTTCTAATCATCCACTTTATCCCTTTACTTTTAGCCCCATTAACTCATTGGTTATGGTTTATCACGAATCAATTATCATCATCCCAATCATAATCAACGAGTTAATCAGGTTAATCGTTAATTATGTGATCTTGTTAATTTAAAACACCTCAATACGATTCACTGTTGTTACTGTTGATTATTTGAAACCAAATTAAAGTTCAATATTAATCAACTGATGATTAGATTAAGAGATAATCTTGAGAAACTGAATCAACTTTTATAATTGTGATTAAGCCTCCAGGGTGATGATTAAAAATTGAACTAAATTAGATTGGATTGAATTGGAAAAACAGTTAATTGGTTTACTCTTAATTGAATCAAATTGTTCAATAATCTATATATCATTTTAACCGCTAGTGAAATTAAAACTAATTCAGTTAATTGTGGACTCTAAATTGTAATAATTAAAGATAGAGAGAGACAATTTTTACTTCTTAATTGAAGGTTTGATTTTCAACTGATTTAGATAAATTAGATTATCATCTTGACAATTAGATTCGATATGAAGCAATTAAAAACGTTTAACTACAATTTAACATTCATTGATTGTCGTTAACTACTTTTAATTGTTTGGCTAGTTGTTTTATTATTATTATTTAATCATCGGAAGAAACAATTTGTTTCAATAGTTAATTACAATCTAATCAACTAATCAAGGGCAAGATTTTTAAGAATTAGGTTATTTTTGATTTCTGGTTAATGGATCATCAAAATTTAATTGTTTGTATAAACTGAAATTAATTGTCACTCACAATTAACAATAAAATGACAGCATTTTAATAGTTTACTGATTGTTATTAATAAGTTAATTGTTGTCATTGACTAGCTAATCAAAGTGATCATCAAACTAATTGACATGATAAGGTTAATGTGTCAAGGTTAAGGGTCATCGTCATTGGGGTTGATTAACTTTTCAAATTAGCAACAATCAAATCCTAAACCTTTAATCAGTTAATCAGTTAATCAACCAGCACCAAGTTAATTTAATTTACAAACCTTAACCTTGATTGAAATTAACATCATCAGTGAATAGCAAAGCAAAAATGATACAAACATTACAATTAACTAATCAATTCAATGTTAATAGTAATCAATAATTGATTGGCATAAGAAATTGATTTCAATTAACAATAACAACTAATGATAAATAATTTACTAAATTGTTACAATACAAAAACATTAGTTTCACTTGAGATTTAATAATAATATATAAATCAAACTATTGCATAATTAAATGGCTACAATTAAATTTAATTGTAATTCCAACATGATATTAATAATACCGAGAATCTCAAGTTGAAAACAATATAAGTTATTCAGTTAATTGTGATACAAATTAAAACCTAATGTTGAGTTAATTATATTATTATTTAATGTGTCTGTTAATGAGATTTTAACATTAACACCGTTAAAAGAAAACAATTTAAAAAGTTAATTGTAACAATTTGTAAAATATATTAAGGGTAACGAGATGGTCCAACAATCTTGTATTTGCTAATCATTTAACTAATTGTCCATTTAGATTATCATTTACAATACCTAAATTGTTGCTGGTTAAATTTAATGATCTATTTGTCAACATTTTTATAAACTTTAAACTGTTGTTGATGTTGTTTAATTACCTTTCTTAATTGTTATTACCTGTTGATTGTTACCGGTTATCAATAGTAAACAAATAAAACAATTGGTAACTTATTGTTTTAACTTTTTTTTTGTATTGTTTTAGTGATTCCAATTCATTCATGGTAAATGAATGAATTTCAGACAAAACTAATTTCCAATCTTCCCCAATTTCATGATGAATATTTTTTCGCGGGTTAATCGGTGCATTGACTGGAATCACACCTTGATGATGAGGATGACAAGAGAGAGAGAGAGAGAGAGAGAGAGAGTCATCGGTTTGATAATTTTCGAAATTTTTTTCTGGTTCCTTTCTGTTAATCTTTTCTAAAATTATATCAAAACTTTTCTCTTCCTTGTAGCTAATTTATATCTCTCAATTTCCCATGAATTTTCAGCTGAACGATTAGTTATTTCAATGCTTTTATCATCATACTGATGAAAATAATAATAGGTGAGAAGAGAGAGAGAGAGTGAGTGAGAGAGAGATGAAGAAAAACAAAAACAAAAAGTTCTAAGACTCAAACCAATAATCTCAGTTTCATCTCATGAATTTGAACCGATCGGTGTTGAAATAAAGTAACAGTTTATTTTTGTCACTTTAATTTAGATTCATTGAGATTATGTGATGACTTAAATTCAGTATCATCATTAAAATAAGTAGATAATAAACTTGATAACAAATGATAACATTGAATGTCAAAGTGACCATGATGAGGATGATTGTATATTAGACGATCATCGGATCATTAACAATATAACGGTAAAAAAAACTGTAGGTCAACAGTTAGCAAAAAAAAACACACACACTCATACATATAAACCTTTGCCCTATCATTTTAAATGTATATAATCTTTATCTTCATCACCTTCATCTTCATCTTTATTTTAATCTTTATCTCAACCTTGATCATTTTTACAGGTAAGATGATGATGATTTGATAGATTGACAGAGATTTAAGATGACAGTTATAATAAAAATCAGATTAAGATGAAAAATCCAGGTCAATCTGATGAGATATCAATAGTATTAATTTACAGGTAAGTTTTTTTGTCTGTTTATCAAAATCTTCATCAAAATTACCGTTATAATCAAGGCTTAATTTATCAATAAGAAAAGTCCAATCATATATATATAAGTTAATAGTCAATGTCTATTATTAATGGAAATCAAAAACTTGATTGTTGTGATTAATTATCGTTAAAATGAAAAACAAAAATCTCATTTAAATCACTGGATTGATTAACTTAATTATCACGACGATTAGTCGACTTGCAAATTAGTTTAATTTATTTGATGGAATCCCAATTGATCATAACAATCATTAGATTGTGAAAATTTAAAGCACATCATAATGAGTATCAATGTTTAATTGTTAACAATTAGCGTAACAATTTTTTTTGTCTTACCCTTTCACTAAATTGCTTTACAATCAACAAACAATTAACCAAAAAAAAAAATATAATAATAAAGGATTGAAACTTATTAATAACAATGTAACTGAATTATAATTGTTACTATTTTGATTGTTTGTCATGATTAAGCAGATTAATATTTTGTTAATTGTAAAAGAAAACAAAAAATGAATTTACAATTAGTATCTTAACAATTAATTTCACTTTGATTGTTGAAAAATGATAATTGATGTTAATAGTTTTTTAGATGTAAACTTTTACTCTTTTAAATTAATGTGAATTAATGAATTAGATTTATATCCATTTTCCTTAATACTTACCTGGATTTCATTTTCTATCATCTTCATCATCCTCATCATCTTAATCCCTCCTGTTACCTTGATTTTCATCATCTTTTAATCACCAACAATCAACGAGAAAGAGGTAAGTAGTTCGTATCAAGCCGGTTTATCAAATCATCTCTATCTGTATATATAAATAATATGAATGAATGACATTCAGTTATAAGGCAAAAAAAAAGAGATGAGGATGGAGATGAAGATGAAGATGATGCATCAAAAATTATCATCTTATTTTTAGATTGAATCAATAATAATAATTTAAGGTTCATTTGTAACATTTTGTGTTCAATTTTACTTTTTTTTTCACTTTGAGATTTTGAGGTTACCTTGAATTGATCGAGAACTTTTTTCTTCTTATATTAATTTCTGTTTGTTGAGCTTCTGGATGAGGATCAGCATCATCATCATCAGAATATATTGACGATATGATGTAAATTGAATTTTATTAAAACAAAGAAGATGAAAAAGAAGACGGATAAATGATGATAAATGATGAAAAGATGATGATGGAGAAGATTAAAAGATTTGCTTTTCTAATCGATTCCAATTTACTTTGGGTTGGGATCATCTCCATCTCTCTCTCTCTCTCTCTCGATATAATCATAGGAATCTCAACAAGATAAATATACTTTAGAAACAGAAATTATCTTCTTCATCTTCATCTTCCGCTCATCACTATCATCATCATCATTATCTTATCTTGTCTTTCTTGTTCTTTAATCTTCCCTTTCTTTTTTGGTTCGTTTCTTTGGCGCGCGAATTTTTTATTCTTCATCTTCTTTTTTTATTCTAGGTAATAGTTTCCATCATCACCAAACCTTCATCTTCATCTTCATCTTTCCTCTTTCTTTTTCACTTTCTTCTCATCTTCTTGTCTTTCAAATTCATCATCATAATCATAATAATCATCATTTACCTTTACATTCTTGTACATTTTCTTCATCATCATCATCATCTTCATCTTCTTCGAGGCTTCTTAGAGCCTCCAACGACTCCTCAGGCTACCAAAGTGATTTTTTTTCTCTCTGATACAGAAAGAAAAGTAAAAACCACCATCACAACTACGAACCACCGGCACACCAGGTAAACTGGTTTTTCTCCCTCTTTCCCACCTTCATCTTCATCTCCATCTTCATCATCATCATCATATCTCTCTTTCTCTCTCATCAATGGCCTTGTTACTACTTTTACCATTGAAAAAAAGAGGAGGTCATCATGTTAAGTGTTTCTTGTGTCTCTCATATAATTAGAAATTCAAAATTTACCTTTGAGAAACTTTGACTGGACACAACTTTTTGTTTCTACCTGTTGGTCAACTTGTTTCATATCTTTAAGTGTTTTGTATGTATTTTGTTGAGTAACTTGTTTTTTTTTTCATCATTATCGTCAACAATTAACTAATTACTGCGTTGTTGTTGTTGTTATTGTCACGATGTTATTTAAAGTAACTCTGATACGCTTGGATTAAGGATTAGATATTGTCGCAATTTATTTTAATCATTAACATTATGATTATCTTTGATTATGAATTGTTTATAAACCTAACAACCAAGTTAATTGTTGACTTTAAAAATCAAATTCTCGATAATGTCATTGATTAATCAAGTTAATTGTTGAAAAACAGGAAAAGATAAATTATCTTGACAATAAACTATTTCTTTTTATTAATAATATTCAATAATTTCATTGGTAGTCAAGGATAATTTGATTTACTTGACAATCAATTTAAATCAGTGTTTCTTACATTGGGTTTTTAATTGTTAAATAGCGATGACAATTAGCAAACTATGAGAATCAAATCAATCAAAATGAGATACAATTTAATTTGTTAATCAATAACCAATTGAGTAAATGAAGTTAATAAACTTATTTTGTAACCTTAATTGTTACAATTAAGTAAGCGAATGGATTAGTTTAAGTTGATTTGTGTTAATTGTTTGTTGATTTTCAGTAAGTTGATCAACAATTTATTATATAACCTTGATAATCAATTTCTGTTCATAACAATGGTTTTAAATATCTTACAATTTAATTCTTGACTTTTTGATTGTTAAACAGTTAACAATAGTTACCTGAACTAAATTAAAAACTTTTTTCTTACGCGATTTGATTTGATCAACAATTAAAGTGAAATTAACAATCAAATCTCCTAAACACAAGTTAATACAAAATTTAATTGTGTTAAATTTGCTGTTAATTGAACAAATAAATAATCAGTAATCAGGTAATTTAATAAATCATGTTTTCCAATAAATTGGACAATTTAAATTCGTGAGAATGGAAAAAGTTTCAATCTAATTTATAATCAGATCAGAAATCATGTTGAAATAATTAACAACAGGGAGAGAGGAAGTTAATCAAACTTTTATTTACAAATAGTTTGGAGAAGGTAAAATCAACAACAATCAAGGTTAATATCGGTTAGGGTAATAATTAATTTTAATTGTGATCATTTTAATTGTTTACATGATATTGAATATGTATCAATGGTTAAGAAATTGATTACACTTTGAATGATGAAGATAAATGAATAGAGACAGAGACAGAGATTGAGATTGAGGAGAAAGTGATGATAAAAAGTAGAGAGAAAGAGAAAGAGGATCAGGGGAGTAAGAGAAGATAATTTTAGAGAGAGAGAGAGAGAGAGATGATAATGATGATAAGGGAGCAAGAGAGCTGATGGAGAGCTGCCAAACCTGTTAAACTAAAGAAACGAAAATCATTTTTACAGTAAATCGAATTGAAGAAACTTCATCTAATCTTCTTCCTTTACAAGTAAATAGACACACTTTTAATCCTCATCCTCATCTTATACATTTTGTCATCTTAATCGTTGACAATATAATCACAATTAGTGACAATAATTAACTTCCAACAAAATGACAATCAACAATAATCTCAACTTGGAATCACATTATTAAGGTAAATTCATTTTTCCTATGACTTTTTCCCTATTCCTCTCTCTCTCTCCCCATCCATTTGACAATTTGATTTAATTGTTGTTTTAATCAGTGGATCATCTCTGATCATATTTTATCAACTCTTTTCCGTCATTTGATGTGATCGATTTAACTATAATTTAAGCTTAATCAATGGACTAAATTGTTTACCATGTTTCTCAATTTTTTGGTTTAAATTTTGTGTTTCTTGTTTTTCAATTTCAATTGGATTAGTTTGTATTTATAAATTAATGGATTAATTGGATTAATATACCTTCAAATCAACCTCATCATGATTAAACATCACTATTTACAATCTAACAATGCTAGGTGATGTTGATTTTCATTGAACAATCAAGAAAAATTAACCAACAATCAACACCAATCAAGATAAACAAGGAAATTTGTTTTCACGCTTTGATCTGATTTTTATGTTTCAAGTTTTTTCTTACTTTACATTTGCAAGGAAACCAAATTAACTTGATTAACAATTTGCTGATTTAAATTGTTGTGCAAAAAAACGGTTACCCTTCAATTTGATATCAACAATCAAATCAACAAATTGTTACAATTAACAAATTTTGATCAACAACAACAACTTAATCAACATTAATAAGCAAAAGTGCAAAAGTTTTAACAAAAAAAAAAGTTTAAAGAAATTAACAAATCAAATTTTAAGCCTTTCCTGTTTTTATTAATCACAATTAACTTAATTATAATGTTTTAATTTTGTTGATCAATTGATGTTGTCAAAATTGTCAATTAAATCATAAATCATCTTTTGTTGATGATTAGACTTCCTGATTGACCAAAATTGTGACAATTTAAACACTTTCAATTGGTTTGATTAACTTTTAAGTTTCCTATTAACCTTTTTGATGATTTGCTTTCCTATTGATCACTAATTGTTGTCTTATCCTTAATTGTTGTTACTTGGTTAATAACCAAATTAGATGTGGGACGATGAGAGTAAAATTTTCTCGCCACAATTAAGTTTATCAACTCAATCATCAGGTTGGATGGATACTATTAAATCATCATCTTCTTCATCATCATCTTCAGCATCATCACTATCATCATCATCTAACCAACGGAATCATATTAACAGTTTATCAAACCGAATCAACAGAAGCTCACCATCAATCAATTTAATTGTTAATTCAGGTAATTTGAGATTTAATTAGATTACAAAGATCATTAAGATTGCACTTTACTCGTTGATTGTTACTGTTAATTAGTCAATTTGATTAATATCTGTAATCATTTGTCGATCTGATTGATTCTAATTGTGTAAAGATTAAGACATTTTAAATTGTTACGATTAATTTTATCATCAATTTATTTCCTCTCTCTATTAATCAGTTGAAAAATTGTTGATCAATTAACCTCCATTATAAGAGATAATTAATTTAATTGTCTCCTTGATTAGTTTTATATAAAATCTACTACTCTTATATTAGTTGTATAGTTGATTGTTAAAGACAATTAATGTCTACGTTAATATTTTAAATTGTTTGTTTGATCAACTGAATCAAAAGTTGAATAAACTTTTATGTACATACACACATTAATTTAGCTATTAGTTAATTGTTTAGATTTGAAACAATCAATTATCATCATTAAATTAACAATTTAACCATTGGTATAACAATTAAATAATACCAGAAAAGTTTTCCTTAATTGTTGTGTGGCTGCTAAAAAAAGCCACAATTAAATTAACGTCATGGTAACAACATTAAACCAGCAACAATTTATTATCGTTTATATTATAAAAATAGTTAATTAGTTAATCTAATTTACTATTTATCATTTCAATTACCTCACAATCAATGAGATTAAACTGAATCAAGTGAGTTTGAATGAAAATCCATGTAAATTGTTGTATTACTAAAAGTAAATCAATTACCAATAGTGTAACCAAATTAAATTAACTACAACTGCGTAAATCATGATGAATATGAATATTAATTAGTCGTTAATTGTTTCCCAAATTAAAGATGACGATGATTACACTATTCTTCCTCCTTCACCACCAATCAATCGGACACCCTATTCACGGATAAAGGGTAAGGCTCGATCAAGGTAAGAAAATGATTAACAATTAACAAGTTTTACGATTTAAATTGCACTTTAATTGACCACACATGCCGAATGTGAATACTGACAATTAGCCCTTAATTATCTGATCGTTTAATTGATACTAATTAGCGTGTTAATTGTTTAACAAAAAGCAGATCAAGCTCACGAGCACGTTTTGAAACCTTGGAATCAACTTCAGAAGGACCAACATCAATGATTCAAGAACGACAATCAACTAATCACCATAATCAACTTAATCATAACAATTATCATTCTGGTCGAGACTTTTCAAGCTTTGATTGTTATCAAATTGACAATAATCGTAAAATGGTTAGTAGATTTATTATTAATATCAATCACAATTAACTAATTAACAACTTTTTTTCTCACCTAAATGGTAACAATCAATTTCAATTGATTGTATTTTTATATATTAACTAATATTTACTAAAATTAAACTTTTCTTTACTTAATTGTTAACAATTTATCAGGTTAACTATATAAGTGAACACAATATTAGAATAATAATCAACAGTTAATTAGTTTTCCAATATATATATTTATCTAAATCACAAAGTTAATTTAATAGAATTTGATTAACTTTAATTGTTGGAATTGCGAAAACTTTTTCTCTTTCCCTTTGGGCTTAATTATCACAATTTTCTTTGATTTAATTTGGTTTTTTGTTTCTCTTTCTCACAAAGTTTTTAATTAGTTAATTGATTCACTTTTATATTAATAGATAATCCAGCTTCTTTTAATATAATCAATCAAACAATTAGTTAATTGTAACGTTGATTAGCTGTTGTTGTCCACTTTTAAAATGGTTTGGACAAAGTTTCGAGAGGAGAGAAAAAGTTTAATTGAAGAAAAAAGTTTTTCTCTCAAAAAAATCTTATATCGACTCTTCAAGACAATTAATCAAATCACAATCAAAATTTAGAAACTTAATTGTAACAGTTAACAATTAGTGACATTAAGGGATAATTAAAAACAGTCAACAACAATTAAGAGGATAATTTATCTCATACATTGAGAGATAATAATAGAAAACCAATAATTCATTGACTTGTAGTAATTGACAATTAGAAGCGGAAAATAATAATAATAGTTAGTTAATTGTAAAGAAATTGATGTTACAATTGTTTAACTAAATTAACTGATTGTCAGAATGTGAGAAAAGTGTAACCTTAATTTGATTGTCGAAATAAATTCGAGGAAAAGTTCTAACAGTTATTGATTCCTAATGTATTCTGATGGTTGAACTTATTGACTGATGAATCAAATTATGATTAGAATTGACTGAAAAGGCAATAAATAAGATGGATTGATTTTCAATGGATCAATGAATTAGTTTATTAATTGTTAGTTAATCAATTTAAGTAATCAAATGAGTGTATATCTCTCAACATGAAGAAGAAAAAAAACCGATTCCATTAGGTCAACATGATCATTCATGATCTCTAACACACCAACACACATATGAGTGTTCATATTAATAATAATGATGAATATCTTGATGTCCTCAGGGTGACAGTGTGATAATATATTTGCTGGCCCGATAATCAGGCCACTTACCGATCCCCTAGCTAATCATGCCAACGAAAATGAGCCATTTCCCTTTCACCTTACTCTCTCATCGTGTGACCCACTCATGGGACTTGATCTTAATCATTCATGACTCATGATTCATTATCATTAATGAAGATGATCCATCCCCTGGTCAAACCAGAACTATCATGATATCAGCATGTAAACAGAAAGTTACAACACTCAGAATCAGCGGTTGCTCAGGAAAATAAGAATTGATATTTTCAAATGAAAAAAAAAACATTCAAGTTTCATTCACTATTAAATCAGTAAACTGTCAGAAATTAAATTGCAATTAAACTTTTAGTCTTTGCCCATTTTACTATTAAAATATCGTCGTAATTAAGGTTAATCAATTAGCGTAGGTTTGTTATATGAAATGACAATTTATTTAATTTAATTTTAGAAAATAACATTGAGATAATTTAATCTCACACCTAATCTCATGTAATCAAAATGTATTTAGATTCAATTAATGAAATGAATCTTGATTTAATTGTATTCATGTTGTTAACCCAAATCAACCTAAAACCAGAGGAAAAATTAATCTTTAATTACCAAACATGGGGATACAATTAACTAGATGATCATTAATTGATTAACCCTCATGATGATAATGTTAGTTACCAGTTAATAATAATTAGGTAATTGCTCAATGAGGAAGCACAGAATTTAATGTTTATTAATATTAATCAAAATAAAGAGAGATATACAATTAATCAGTTCCGTTATCATTAAATTCAATAAAGCACTTGATACATTTGATCACAATTTGTTTACATTGGAACAATTTATGATTAAGTTAATCATTGATGATTTGTAAACAAAAACCAATCTAAAGTTAGACGATTACGATAGTAATAAATGATAGAGAGGAAATCTCATCTCTCTCTCTCTCTCTCTCTCTCTCTCTCTCTCTCTCTCTCTCTCTCTCTCTCTTTGTTTATTGATGATGGAAGATAAAAGATGATTTTCTCTTTCATTTTAACGTTACTATTTTCGTCTTCACCATCCGTATCCTCATCTCACTGTTCACTCAGTCATTTATCTCTATGTGATTCGGAATGAACATTTACTCCAGGAAGAGAGAGAGAGAGAGGAGGAAGGAGATAAAAGATGAAGATGATAAAGGAGGAAGATAAAAGAGATGATGATAACAAAGTGATTACAAGATTCAAGTACATTGATCTTTCCGTTTATAACGGTACAAAATCTCACGTATCATGTTTACTACAATTTAATCTCGGATACTGTCACCTTCATGGTGAATAGAAAAATTCATAACAGTTTGTGATTCGTCATCACTGAATAGTTTTCATATACACTTATATATCAGTATTACTATCATGATCCATTCATTGTGGGTACCTGGTGTTGATTATTGAGTAAATTCATCAATAATAAATCACCATCATCATCATCATCATGATATAAGTCAAGTTGAGCTTTTTTTGGTTAAGTCATTTTGATGTATTTATATTACAACTACTTTTTTTTTCTGACTGATTGTTGTTAATGATGAACGAAGCAAAAAAAGTGAAACTTAATTAACGATTCAATTTAATATCACTAATCACAATTAACACAAACACACTCACTCACACACAATAGTTTAATGAGAGTACCAATAATCATTATAACATATTAACACCTATCAGGTAACCGAGTTAATTGTTTACATTGATTCACTTTCAATCGTAACTGTGATTAAATGGTTCAAGTTAAATATTAATTGACGTTTTAATTTCAATGATAATTAGTTAATTAGGATGATTTCTTTTTATTATGATTGGGTTTTGTGGTAAAACAGAAAATTATTGCTGAACTTTTTGGTTTGTAACTATTATTTCCTAGCAATTAGTGAATTGTTAATTAATGTTGACAGTTTAAAATGTTAGACTTTGTTAATTATTCATATTTGATTAGGTTGTCAGGATGATTAATTGTTGTTAAGAGTAACAGTTACAAATGGGATTCGAGAGGAAAAGTTTTCAACCATCGAACTTGTTTTTCCTTCCCCTCGAAAAGTTCTGAAAAAGTTTTCGTCACTTTGAAAACTGATTATTATCAACATTTAATTATCATCTTATTATCATCATCATCATCGACATGATTATGATCATTATTGATGATAAATCGATAAAATAACTTACATGTCAATGACAAGTCGATACTCACGATCAACTCCGATTAACGACCTGAAATCAATCCAAAGCTAAATGACCGATCGATTTTGGTTCCTCTTTCTCTCAATTTTTTTCCTCTTTCTTTTCTATCATAATAATGATGATGAAGAAAAATAGTTTACCATTAGAATTGCAAATGTAACTGTAAATTTCAGGTCAAAATGATTTCTCTTCACTTTCCCTTCAGAACTTTTTTCTTGGATCCATTCCAGTTACTTGATTGGATTCTAATTGAACTTCATCTCCATCATCATGACAATAATAATGCCGAAAATGTCATGAACTTTCAGTTAAACTAACTAATTGTGTCCATATCATGATGCTAATGAATATAATTGGTTTGTTGTTAAATTAAATTATCAACGGTTATTATAATCATAATTCAGTCTCGTTATCATAAAGTTAATCAAATGAATGAACTTTTTTTCCGGCAAAACGTTTTTAATTTAATTTAAATTGAATTTTGAGTAAACAGTTAAAAAAATCACCATCAAGATGATAATGATGATGATGATGATGAAGATTAGGATGATAAGTTGCAGACACTGTTATTGATAAGATAACTTCCGTTTCCTCATCTCCTTTTATTTGTTTGTAAATATTTCCTTTTCCTGTTTCTCTCCTTATATATACAAATATTTATTTCCAATCAGAATATCTTTAGACTACAATTAGCTAATTGTTTCATTTGAATTTCTATTTCATTGAATAGGTTAACCGGAGTAAAACTTTGAATGGATCGGAACATAATCTGTACCATGTTGGTGCCAATGTGATAAGAAAAAATCGTGAAAATATTTATGAAATTTTGACCTCGAAAAAGTTCATGGACACTCAGAAAACTATTGGTTCTTGTAATATACTAAACGGATCAAATGGAAACAATTTAATTAAATCACAATCAACCCAATTATTATCAACAACGACAATGACAACAAATAGTAACAACAACAACAAGCAACAATCAACAAAGGATAATATTATTGATCTTGATAGTTCAATAATTGATGCAGATAATTTAACTAATGATGCTTTAATTGAGAGAGAATGGAACAAATTAGTTAATGGAACTTGTGGTAATTCATTAATACGACCATTAACACCATCAAATGGAAGGAAATTAATTGTTAATCAAAATTCATCCCAGCAAATAACTAATAATCAAAATGAGAATACAATTAATTCACTGACAACAATTAAGCCAACATCAAATTCATTATCATCATTGCCCATAACTAAACCATCACCACCACCACCATCATCAACAATAATGACAACACCAAAAGTGAATAATAATAAATTGAATCAAGTTAATCATCATCACTCTAATCATAAACTTAACAATCAATTAAATTATGTTGATGATAATTATTATTGCACTGATAGAAATGATAATAATAAAATCAATGGGAAGGAATTAATTAACGAGGAAAATAATCGAGCCAAACTGATTAACCTATTTAACAATATGAACAATCAATTTGATCATCATAATAATGGTAATCATCATCAGTTAACTAACAATTATCATATTAATCATAATAATAATAGTATTAATTATGATGACAAATCAAATATTCCTGGGACACGATTTAAGGAGATACTTAAATTGTATGAAAATTTGGGTAAATTTGCCGAACCGACGGTAACAGTGGCCTCAACGGTAGCGGCAACCACACCGGTAGAAGGTAAAAAGAAGCTCGAAAATCAAGAGACCAAGAAAATGGAGTCAATTGGATTAATAAATGGTGGTGGGGAAAATATCAATGGATTAACGACTGTTAATGGTTCGGATGATATTGTTAACCATCAACAATTAAAGTCGACGATTTTACAATTAGATTCAGTGTGCCAAACGAGACTTAAATCATTGGAAGAGTGTCAACGGAAAATTGCCAGTCTTCGAGATGAGCTTCGATCCAAAGAGGAAGAAAATATTAACCTGAAAGCGGAAAGTGATTCGTTAACAGGTCAACTTGATGAGGTGAAAAATGGCCTTAAATTTGAGAAAGAACGAAGACTATCGGAAGCCGAAAGGTACAAAAAAGTGACCGGTAAATTGTACGCTCGATTGGACGAGTTGAACCGTGAACTTCAAGAGTCACACATAAACTACGATTACCTTGAGATGGCCTACAACAGGTTGAAGGTGAAGTTTCCGGTTTACAGGAAGTTCACTCAGCAGAGATCAACCTGATGAGAGATCGTTTAAATGACCTGACCAATAAGTTATCAATTTCGGAGAGATCATTGAAAAATGCTAAAAGTTATATTGGTAAACTTGAATCGAGGAAACGTCGAGGTTCATCATTGAGAAGTTCATCTCGTCCCAATTCAACCGGTAGTTGTAATGTTGGTGGAAACTCTGATTCTAAGGAAGGAAAATTATCTCTCAGTGAGACTAATAAATCAGCCGGAAGTGAAACTAATATGGTAAAAGATTCTTCATCCTCTAATCCTTGTATTCCTAAAGATTTTCAACATAAACTTCAAGAACTTGAGGTTAAAATTGCTCGAATCCAGGTAATCCTTTTAGCTAATGAACATCAATCTCCTGATGAAGGTTTACCGGACATTGAATCAATAAACAGTTTCCCCTCATCTCTTCCTGATCATCATCACCATAACCACAATCACCATAAACTGCCACCCCTTCATCATCATTCTCATCATCATTTACCTTCACAAATCATTGAAATAACTTCATCACCATCAACAATTAACAATAATAACACAATCGATGACAAATCAACATCTTTACCTGTTGTAGTAGAAACTATTTCACCTAAATCACAAGTTAATTCAAGTCAACCAATAACAATTAACGAAAATAATCTTGTTAAAAAACTAGTTAATTGTTAAACAAGACAAATATTTAATAATTATAATTAACTGTCCATCTAATTGATTATTATGATTCGAGTCCAAAAAAAATTTTTTCACCTTTGTTTTTGATTACATTTTGTTAACACACAAACTATTAGTTTATAATTTACTACAATAAACACAATCATTGACTATCAATTTAATCATCTCAACTGATTAACTAATTGTAATCATAACAACAAAGAAAAATATTACATCTAATTGGATGAGAGAAAAGAAATTTTTTTTTCCAACTTTTCAAAAGTTTCGATAAAAGTTACGAAATCGACCAATAGATGGCAGCATGTAAAGAGCGTAAAGTTGAAAAGTTTTGTTGATTAGATTGAATTAATCTCCAAGTTTTTGGCATTAAAACTTTGACAATTAGCTTAATTGTCGAATTAGAGAAATTTATGTCTAATTAACTGTGAGAAAATTTATTGAATAGTTTGAGTTAAAATTTCTCATCAAATGAATGGAACTTTTTTTTTCTCTCACTTCGAGTTAAGTTCACAAACGAACCCACGAAACGATATTATAAACAATATGAACTCGAAGGTAAATCGTTGAGTCTTCACTTTTTCCAATTCTATCAACTATTAATTAATATTTAGATAGTTATGATTGTGTCTCCCTTTAATTGTTTGAATCAGGCCTTGATTAGATACTTAATAACAATATCTATTAATTGTAAATTAATATAATCATTGAGCCGAATCAGTTTAAATTGTATAATCAGAATTGATTGTTGAAAAAAAAAGCAGATTAAAAGTTGAACAATTTTTTGGTAAACTTTAAATTTATATTATTGATCAGGTTGATAAACGATAAATAAACTAAAAACAATTAATATACCGGTGAAAAACTAATTACCATTAAGTTGATTACTTCAAACTCAAATGACCTAATAGTAAATTACTTCAAGTGAAAATGTTGAATTGTAGTTAACGATTTCTAATCAAATGATCAATAATGATAATAAGAAAGTCCAATCATAATCAGCTGAAAATCAATCATGATAATCATGATAATGAACATTTTAATTGTGTAAACTTTTTTGCAAATCAAGGGTAAAGGGTAAACAACAATCAACAATCAACAACAACAGCAACAAAATAGTAACCAAAATGGTAAATTGTTAACAATTACTAAATATCAATCAAACAGTTGAAACCAAAATGGTTTTCCAATCAATTTAATTAATTCAATTCTCGAGAAACAAAAAAACTTTTATCATGTAAATTTGTTCAATATTTTGAATGAAATAATAAATATCTTTTTTTTTCACAAGTGAAACTTCAGAAAACAAAAATTCATTGGAAAACTTTGATTGACAATATTCAATTTTCCTCATGAAGTTATCTCCATCTCCATCCTCATCCCTCTCAACAATTTTCACCTTTACCTCAATTTTTCAATGTAATTATTATCATTGGTGTGCAATAACCAATTTATACTTTACCTTTACCACTCACCTTACCTTGGATACTCTTGAACCTCAAATATTTCAATTCCGTGAGCCTAAACCCACCGATTACCTTTACTCAGGTCTCATGAACCTTGGGATAATAATCATCATCTATTTACTCCTATTAACCAGGTAAGTTAATCAGCATATTCAGAGTTCAGTGTTCAAGTTCATCTTACAAATTATCTACTCGTTATATTTTCCATGCAGTTTCCCATGAGCATCAATTCATCACATCTCATCTTACCCAAGAATCATATGTACTTTTTAACCTAATCTCATATTCCACCCTCCCTCCTATCATGTATTTCCTGTGTTTTCTGGTTTCATTCATTGTCTCTACATGATGGATTCATATCAACATCACTCATGATTTCATCATGTGTCTACATGACTCTTGTAATAATATCATCTCCTTGGTGGTTATTATCCTGTATCATTATTGAGAGAATCTGAATTACATGAGGTTTCATAATAACTTATTATTTCATAACAATATTCATATTCATGGTTCAGCTAATAGATTCAATTATCTTCAAATATCATAACTTAAGAACTTTTTTTTTCCTTCTCTTCCAGGTAATTCTGAATGAAGAAGAAAAAAAAATTTCATGGAAAGAGAGAAATTTCTTTCATTTTTATTCTCTTTCTATGAGTAATTTCATTCCCTTTCAGAATCGAAATATGATTAGAACTTTTTTTCTCTCAATTCTTCCAATTGAATATGTAATAATATATATGGAAACGGAAATAGTTTCACTTTATTGTAACTCTTTCAACTCAATTAATTCACCTTATGAACCAGAACTTTTGTTTTCTGTTGTTTTTATTTCATGTTTACGTTTTCACCTTTATTGTTATTCAGGTGAAATAAGAGTTTCAATCGTTTGAAAAAAAGTTTCCACTCTCAACTCATGAATTTACATGGAGTTTATTTATATAACTTTGAGCAATTCACAATTTAGAGCTTGAAACTTTGTCTTCTTTTTATTTGGCTCAACATGAGATTATCTTTTTTTATCCTCATCTTATTTTCCAGGTTTGGTTTTCATGGTGTTCAGGCGATACTTTTTCTGTTACCTGGTCTACTCATGGTGATCACCATTACCTTTCAAAAGTTATTACCAATATTAACTGAGTACGGTGAGTGTTTGGAAGATTTTTTCTCTCTCTCAAATTGAATCTATTGAATTCATTCACATGAAATGTTTTATGAATGAATCAGAATTGAATTGTTGATCAACTTGAAACAAAATCAATGATTCATATGTAATACATTGAATAGAAAATTAATACAATCTTAATTCTGTAACTCTGTTCATCATTGAATTCTAATTAGATTTTCTTCTCTCTCTCTCTCTCACATTCAATTACATTGAATTAAAATTTGATTCGAAAACTTGGAAATTCTATTAATATTATAAAAATTAAATTCTCAGATTGGTTTGATCTTCGATTACTTTTACTTCCATCGACTTTTTTTCGAGCCTCCCAGGTAATCATTTCAATCTTACCACCAATGATTTGGTTCCATTCCTTACAAACTCTGCCCACCGAAATAAGGTAAACAATTTTTACTTACATGCAATCAACTGATTATATCAATTGATGGAAAACTAAACATATATGAAAAAAATTTCACCTGAAAAACAAACTAATCATCACCATGAATTTACCATCATCATGCAACCATTATCATTCCAGGGCCATTGGATTTACACTTGTCTATGGATCTGGAATCCTTGGTAAACTTGCTGCACCCAATCTAATAGTTCTGGTAAGTTAATCAACAGAATCATAATCATGATTACTGTTTAATTAATTCAACTTCTTGAATAATACAATTTGGTTGAGAAAAAAAAAGTTGTTAACAATTAATTGCAATTACAATCTAAATAAATGACAAGTTTCACATCATTTGAGGAGAAAAAAACTCATTAGGGAGAAGCGAAAAAAACAACCTAAAGATTGAAAGAAATAGGAAAAAGAAACAGATAGAATCAGAACTTTTATCCTGTCAGAATTTCATCACCTGAATCTTGTAATTTTCTTCTTGCATTCTTACGCGAAAATAATTCTAATTAGAGTTAATTGTTTCCAATTTAAGAATAAAAATAATCATTAACAACTTTTCTTTCATCTCATCAGGGTGAAATGTACGATAGCTCAATAGCAATTGGATTATGTGGATTAAGCTGCTTAATTGCTGGTGGATTATCATTTGTGTTTCCAAAAAGGTGTGAAACTTTATCCTTAGTGGGTTCACCTTGCATTTCAAGGTCAAAATTTCTTTCAACACCAACATCGGATGAACTTATGGACAGTCAATCAATTGACGATTCCCATGTTCATCGTCACAATCAAACCAATAGAACCAAGAATCGGGTCACAAGGACATTAACTGAACCTTCAGAATTGTCACTTCAATGTTCAACTGAAAGTTATCTAGTTGATGAGAATGATGAAGAAACAAATACGATCTATGTGGTCAATGTAAACTGACCCTTACAATACAAGAAAACCAAAAAAAACCAACAACCGCATTTGTATCAATAAAAAATGAGTTCGTTAAGATTTTGTTTCTTCATTTATTCAGATTATTATGTAATAACATTAATAATATTTCTCATGTTTCGCAGTTTCATCAGGTAATAAAATTGTGATTTTCTTTTTTCTTTGCACAGGTAAAACACGATAAATGTCTTATATTACGATTCAGTTATCATTAAGAAGATGATCATCATGTTCCTGTAGCTTTGGTGAGATTTGCCGATATCTTATTGATCATTAATATTATTATCTGCATAATCCAAGGGAAAATTTTTTCTTCAATTCCATTTATCATAATCATGATCCATTGATTAAATGAAATTGCTAAGGAGAAGAGAAAGAAGAAGAAGAAGAAGAAAAATATCGATATATAAGATTGAGAATGAAACATGACCCCCATGTAATAAGTTATTGTTCATGTTCCTGTTGTTATATAATGATTCATGTTGTGTTGGAGGATAAAGATTACATTGAACTTTAGCCTCTTCGAGTCAATGAGTGGTGTGAGTAAGAGTTGTAGGTTTTAGTAGAGGTGGTGAGTGTGTAGGGGCCTGTGGGGTTGGAGTAAATTCAGTGTGTGTGTGTGTGTGTGTAACTATTATTAAGTGAATAGAAAGCAGCAGAAAAAAAGGGAAGAGGAAATTCTGGAAATACTCACAGGGAATGAGGTGGAGGAAGTAAATGAAAAGCTGATCTAGAAAGAGAAAAGGATAATAAGGAAGATGGATAGATGATGATGGAGATAAAGATGGAAATAAGCCTAGAAGAATAATAGATAAGATGAAAAAGAATAATAATAAAAAAGAAGGTGACAAAGAAGAGGAAGAATTAGACGAAGAAGATGTTGAGGTGAAATCATTGGCAATTACCAGAATTTTCCTCCTCATATTATTATTTGGATGAAGAAGAGAGAGAGAGAGAGACAGGAAAGAACGAAATTAATGTCCAACTAAAGATTCTCATGGATTCTGTGATTACAATTCTGAGTAATAATCCGGAGAGTCTATTCTTGGGGCTAGTCATTATTTACCCGACAATCTTGATGATAAATATTTGAAACTAACCTTTACTTTAACCTAATTCTTATTATATATCAATTGATACGATGATGAAATATCATGTTATTAGTAAGGCTAAGGTGTTACAATCTAAGGATTAAGGATTAACAAGCTTTAAATAGATTCATCTCTTAGTTTTGTCTAATATTAATGATTTTTATTACTATCAAATTGATGACAAAGGTAAACAAATATAGTAGATATTATCTATCCAATTCTAGGATGAATCATCAATACATGATGATTCTGGAGATCAGGATGAATGATAATCATCTGACACACTGACAGGATTACGATTTGTATACATATTAAATGTTACAATTGTGATTTAACAGCTGATTAACATGATTAACCTACTAACATGACGATTACCATTAAAAGATATTTCCAATTGCTATAAGATAAATATTGTTGATACAATTAGTTTAATTGTCTTGGTGGTTATAATTGTAATCAATTTGGTTTCACAATGTTATTAACGTTAGATTAACGGTAAATTATTCAATTGTGGTTTGCTTTTCGTTTCCGATGAAAATTAGATTAAAATTGATTATCTTTTCTTGAGATTTTTACCTGGATTGAGTCTAAGATGTTGACTTTATTAACAATTAATATTTAATTATCTTGACTTGTTTAACATGATTAAGATGTAAACAAGTTAATTAGGTAAATTAGATTGATTTTTTTTCCTTGTCTGTGTTGTTTTGAGATAAATATTTTCATTTACTAAGGTTAATATTAGTTGTATGAGTTTACAGTTGATTGAAAGTCTTAACATCCTCAGTAATTTCATCATTATCATCATCGTCATCATCATCATTATCAACAACAACAACAACAACAACAACAACAACAACAACTCATCCTTATCTTTCATCCTTCAGACTGATTTCATCATGAACTCATGAAAAACACTAAAGAGATTCAAGTTTTGTTAATTACTTGATAAAACTCAAGTCAGGATTTTTTTTTCTTCTTGCTAGATTACTAATATAACTGTTACTGTCAACTGATGTTGTCCACTACTCCTTTTGACCATAAGATTTGCTTGAAGAAACTCAAGTTTTAGTTAATACGCTTGGATGAAGTTCACTCTAATCTGCTCTGTATTTATTTACTTTTTTTCTTGTTGTTTCCTTAGGAAAAGAGAGGGTAAGACTGAATAAGATGAATACAAGAAGAAGATAAAAAGTTTCTTACCTTTATTATTAAGGTCAATTCCACGATTCCAATGGACTGACCAATAGTAACCAATCTCTATCGACAGTTTTAACTTTATCAGATTCTGTGTACAGTCTGATAACTATAAAAGAATAAAAAAAACTGATACAGTTGAAAATAACCAGGAAAATGAAATTAGCAGTAATCTCCCTGAGGGTTGAATTAATTTTCTCTCTCTCTCTCTCTCTCTCTCTTTCAGGTAAATCAATTGAAATTTTCTCCCAGAGAAAAAGTTTTATTCAATCAAATAAGTTCACTATGATAATCGTGGTGAATATTAAAAAAAAGAAGCAAGAAAACGAGAAAACAATAAAACTTTGAGACAATTTATTACCATGAAAAATATGCTAATATAATTATCAACATGATGACAATGGATTGAAAAACATTAACAATCAAATTAATTGATACGATAACAATTAGTTATGGGATGTAATTGATTAGACATTTTGATTACTCATTGATTGTTATTGCTTTTCCTTTACAAATTGTAGTGGTTCATTAATTTTTCCCCATCAAAGATAATCAATATCATGATAGACTGTTATGACTATCATGATAACGATTCATATTCACCATGAATACATCATGAGAATCATGATAAAAATTTATGTTACATATTTTTTTTAGGTTCATTAGCTTTTTTTTCAATCATTTCATTCAGATAAACTCAGTATCTCTCCTCTCTCTCTCTCTCTCTCTCTCTCTCTCTCTTGCTTTTTCCGTCACTCAGAATCCATAATAATAATTACATCATCAACTGAATTAAATATTGAATAACTGAATCATACCAATCATCATGAAACGCAATCTCAATGAAATATCAATAATAATAATAATCAACAATCAATTGATCGTCTAAAAACCTTGATTGCAATTATGATTTCATCATTTTTATCATCTTACTTTATGTAAGATAAAAAAAATAGCATCTTTCCAACTTCCTTCCAGCATTTTCATCATTATTCCGCATCCTTATTACCAACATAATTTTTTCCTCTTCATTTTTGGTCGACTAAGAATTATCTTCATCTCCAACCCTAACCCACTCAATTGCTCTTCATCTTTTCAATGAAACATCCAGATGATCAAAGTAAACATCGTCAGTCTTTTCAAGTATCATCATCATCTTCACAAAGATGATGATGACCTACAGCTGTTTCCATCATAGTAATAGAGACAAAGAGAAAATTTGTCTTTCTTTTTTTTGCTCATCTTCATTTTCATCATCATCATCATCCCCACGGACACAAAAATCATATTGAATTATCAACTTGATTGTATCAATTTTCAAGCTAATTTTAAATTTGATATTTACTCAGTTATCGTTATCATGTTGACACAATAAGAGTGGCAATGGAAACATTTATGTGTATAGATTAATATGAATATCATGAAATATGAATTTCATTCACCCTGAGACTTTTTCACTCTTTCACCTTTCAACCTAAACCAACAAACTAAAGGTAAGATGAGTAACAAGTAAGCAGAAAATGCAACAATCAGAGCTAAATAATTACTGAATCAGCATGAAAATGATGAAAGAACAAAAGAAGAGAAGAAAATTTTTTCTTCTTCTAAATGAATATTCATGAATAGCTTATCATGAAATTTAAAATGTAATTTACGAAAAAATTGTTAATATTAATCAATAGATTCTCATCCATGAGCAAAAAAGATAATTTTAATCATCGTAACATTAATATTAAGTTTCAATTCTGTTTGGTATTAATAGTTTTAAATTCTGATCAATATTAGAACATTAAAAGTTTCATCAGCCTCATTATCATCATAATCATCATCATGATAGTTCAGGAAACGATGAGATTGAAATTCAATTTGGATTTTGGAAAATGAATTTGAATATAAAACAATCATAAAGAGAAATAAAAAAGAAACAACAATTTTGAATAACATAAAAAATTTGGAATAAAATTATTCAGAGATTTGAATATAATATCTTTAAAGAGAGAGCAAGAGAGAGAGAGAGAGAGAGAGAGAGCCAGAAAAGAAAGAAAAACTAATCATCATCATCATTATCATGATAATCATCATGATACTATTCTGAGGAGGGTTCTAAGAATGATACATTATATTAACTTCTTGTTGAATAGTAAGTTCATTATCATCACCATGAAGAGAAATGTTTTCTTCATCTTCTTCTGATAATCTTATCCCATCATCATTATATCATGATTAGTTTTCTCTCACCTACTTTCTCTCTTTCTCTATTGCAATTTCTACCAAACCAATGATGATCATCATGTAATAGCATCAATGCCAACTTCCGGATGAAAATTCTATTTCGTGTTTATTTCTGTTCTCTTCTCACTTTCGAAAGAAAAAAGAAATCAAATCTATTAAATCATCTTCTTCATCACTATCACCATTTCCTCGATAAATTATAAGACATATAAAAACTCCTCCTCTCCATCATCACAATCATTGAGTGGATTCTGTTCTGGGTGTGGGCAAGTTAACGATCATCAAGCTAAAACGATTTACCAATTTGTATCCATCGATTGTTAATCTAATACTTTACCATTCTAATAGACTAACGGTAAACATTTAATATTAGTGAAGAAAAATATTAAACAAAAAAAGCTCCAGTATTTTCCAATTCTGATGGAGTGAAAAACAAGGGTAAGAGCATCATTTCCACAAGGCTCACGCAACAATCATGAAATACATCCAGAGAGAGAGAGAGATTCCTTGGTGTAAAAAAGATAAATCTGTGGAAAAAAAGAGGATGATAAAAGTTTTCAAAGGAAAATATTAAACGATAAGATGATTGGGATGGTGATGAAGAGAGGAAAAATCTTCTGAAAGATGATATAATCCATTAACAAGAATTTTCAACATAATTGGAGTTAGATATCGTCAGGATGATAAAGGTAAGAGCAAAAAGTTCAGTAAGTTCAGAAGTAAACAGATAAATACATGAGAGATTTTGATAAACAGATTATATTATGTTTAGTTTGTGTGTGTGTTTAAGTGTTGATTGATTTCAATGTAGTTGTGTGATTGGTTAAGGTTATAATCTTGATGAATGATTGAAACTCAAATTGAATCAAGTGTAAAAATGGTCAATAGCAGAAGAGAAGGAGTAAAATGAGAGAGAGAGAGAGAAAGAGAGAAAAGCAAAAAGTTCAGAATCAATGTATTACATGAGCTATTACATGGAATTGGAAGATATTTTCTTTCAGAACTTTTTTTCTCTTTTCTCTTTTACTTTTTTTTCAATTTCCATCAACTTTACTTTTATCATGTTCTGTAATATTAGTACAGTTTGTACACTTTTCCGGGTTCATGGTGTTTTTTTTTCATTTAGGTTTCATGTTGGTCTTGTTGTTGTTGTTGTTACTGTTGATCAATCGTTTTCAACATTTGGATAGATTTGCAGTCTGATCAACTGTGAATGAAACAAATTCAAACACTAAGATTCAAAGAGGCAGAAATTCATTTCAATTTCGTGTCAACTACTCACAAGTTATCATGTTGATTTTTATACCCTCGGAAAACTTTCATCATGGTTTGTCTCAATATCATCACCATTTCTTGTTCATCTTTATCATCATTGCAACACATTTTGATAATATCTCTCTGGGTATCAAAGATAAATTTCATTTGCTGTTATCATTTTTTCCAGCTATTTTATCATCAATTTTGGCAATGATTTTGATGATAAGTACAATATTAATGATAACTGTTTTCAAAGGGCAATTGTAAAAAATTTGCAATAAATTGAATGTTTACAATTTCAATTGATTGTGATGCAGTTATTATGAAGATGATGCGATTGCCAAATAGTTAAAGATGAAAGTAAAAGTGATTGGTCAAAACGTGTTTATCCTTTTGACCTCTACTTTTCGTATCTTTCTTATATAATATTTGTAACTCTTTTTATTGACTTTTTTTTGCAACAACTCTTTGTTAAATGGTCAATCTATTGGACAATGAGAATGAGTGAGATGAAGATAAAATCAGAGTGAATGTAAAATATTATCATAGCATCATTAACCTTTAATCAAATTAAATTGATAAGCAACTGATGTAAACTAATTCAACTGATTAAGTGAAAGAATTCAAAAGGACAGTGACTTGGTGAGAAAAGGACTGACCAATAGTAACTCCAATAGAAAGGTAGAAATCAAAGAGTTTAATAGTGAACTTTCATCCTAATCGTAATAATCATCATCGTCATTTTCATGAGAGAACATGAGAAATGTAGCAAAAAATGATGAAAGTTAATCATGAAGTAGGAATAATTTACATACCATTTTCTTGATTAATATAAATAACTATTTCCACCATGAAAATGATGCTCAAGGGATCAGAATAAATTTTCTGATCTTGCGAATATGAAATCTCATCTTCAAGAGTGAAAGGTGAAAATACCTTTTGATACTATTTGACCATTAGCCATTAAAAGTCACCATCCTGATGGACAGAGCAAAATATACTTTGAGTTCAGATGAAAATTCATAATCATCAGAATTGAATCATGATGTTAACGAGTAAACTAAATCCATATTAACTTTATGAGATAAAATAGAAGAAAAAAAATAATAATAACGACCATGAGAAAGATAAAACTAATCATAGAATTGAAATGAAAATTTGATGATAATCATTGTCATCATGAGCTTCCCCCTGCTCTAATATGCTTACTATTCTGAATATTAATCAGAAACTAAAAACTAATTGTGTTTACAGAAAGTAATTTGAACTTTATCATACTATCATTATCTACCTTAGTTTTGCAAAAGATTGACGATGATGAGGATGAGGAAGATGTTAAAGTATCTTAAAGTGAAATACATGATAAGAAAATAATATATAAGTGACTGAATAGAATTGAACAAACAAAAGGTAGAATCGTAATGTATCTTGATGTGCATTTTCATTCTCATCGTTTACAAACTAACAGTAGAAAAATGGAACCAGTTTAATGCAAATAGAGAGTTTACAAGCTTTTCCAAATGCAAAAGAAAAAGCCCTCATGTTAAGAATAGAGAACAGTGTTTGTGAGAAAAAAAAAGTAGTTCTATTCTTTTCCTTCGAAAAATTCTCGCAGAGAAAAACAGAAATGACATAATGTATTTCACTTTTCTATGAAAAATGGAATCATGGAAGAAGAGAATGAAAAAAAAAGAGACTTCATGATTGCATTTAACTCGAGTGAAAACAGGCAAATGGTAGGTAGAAGATGAGGTTTAGGATCATAATATTGTTGGTGAAAACCATCAACAATCATCATCATCAGATATTCATTATAAAAATCAATCTATTTTTTGGTTAACATTTAAATCTATTATGTCAACTATGTTCATTCGAATACATTATCTCTCTCAAAGTTTCACAACTCATCATTCACTCTTTCTCTCCATGTTTCCATCAGATTATCTTATTGTTTTCCATGTTTTCTTCTTACCTTAAGGTTATAAACATGATAATGACGATAATTCCCATTGGATTGTTGGTTCCATTTGCTTTTTTTCAAATATTTACTTTTCTTATTCTGATATATGATTTCGCTTTTTAATGTTTATTATTTTCTTTTTCATGGCGTTTCCTTGTTGTTGTTGTTGTTGTTGTTGTACGAAGATTCATCCTGTTTATCTTTTAATATGAATCATCATTATTGTCATCTTTGATTTCTCAGCATCATCAGTCAAATTATTATCACCGTTAAGTTTTCTTGGTTTTTTCATTCTCTTTTTGTTGTTGTTGAAATTTTCATGTTTTGGATCAAGCAGAGTGGAAAAGAGGAAAGTAAGTGGATGAAAGAATGAAAGAATTGAATCAATTGATGAAGACAATATTATTTAGAATGAGAAGACTGAATAAAGAGAACATTAGATTGAGGCATAATCATCATGATTCTCTCAAGTCGAAGTTGTAAAAGTGGAAAGAAAAATAAAATCTGTGGGAGGAGAGGTGGAAATGATGATGAGAAAGATGAAATTTTGTGATTCCAAAAATGAAATCGATAGATGAATTATGGCTCATGATATTAAACCAAATTCGAAGTTTAGAGAGAATGTTTTCAGATGGAGATGATTGAGAAGGAGGAAGATAAAGTGAGATGATGATTATGATGAAAATGTTAAGAAGAAGATAAAGGAAGATAACAATAAATAATATTTTCTCTTCCCTGTGTCATCTTATTATTATTTTTTCTCTTCTTTCTCGAAAAGACATTTTATCTTCTCCATTTTCTCTATTAAAATTAGCTATCTAGAGATTCAGAATAGGCCCAATTGTTAATATGGAAAGAGAGAGAGAGAGAGAGAGAGCATATTTTCTCTTTTCTTCATCTTCTTCATTTGAAGATGAAGATATTATCGTAATTTCGTATTCAAAGTTCATAGTATGAACTTTGGGACAGGATGGATTCTAATGACGATGAAAATGGTGACAATCATCGTGTCACACTGAATAAAGTTAATCCGCTGGGAGATTGTTAGTTTTGCATTAGTTTAGATTATGTATTTGTATTGTTTATCTTTATTCATTTAATTGTTAAATTATTATCATAGACTAATAATATCAACTAAAATTGTAATCGTTATGTTATCATATTGAAGATTGGCTAAAAAGTATAAAAATTCGAAAATAATGATCAAATTATTAACTGACAATATGAAAATTATAGCTGAACCAAAAATTGATTCGATTGAGATTTGTACCTGACTATTCACGAGACTTATCAAACGTTTAGTAATGATGATATCTCATAGTAAAAATTGAGTCTTAGAGTAGTAATATAAACACAAAAAATGCAGTAATTGAGTTACATGTATAAATGAGATTGAAATTCATAAGTGAAATATTAACCTATGTTTCGGGTCCTGTTGGAAGAGGAACCTACCTCTCTAAATCCTAATGCACTTTTTTTAGTAAATACAAAAAAATAGCTTTACATAGTTGGCAATGAAAAAAGATCGAAACAGTTTAAGATAGCCTGAAAAATAGTAGATGAATTACAAAATCTCGCACACAATGAACAAACTGCATTCAAACTAAAAATTTTTGAAAAATTCATAACCTGATCGAATGTATGGATTACGTATGAATAGAATGATATTTAAAATTGTAAATTGTTGCATTGGAAGTAAAACGATTAATGAAAAGGATAACCTTGGTAACAGAACTTCGTTGTTCTTAAAAAAATCATGGTAAGATATTGAACATGAGATATTGTGAAGATGAGGATGTGATGAAACTTCAATGACGACTTATTTACTAATAAATTTAATCAATTAAAATGCCTAAATTTAAACACACAATTCAATTCTTACTTGATTAAAATAAGAACCACAAACCAAATTCATAACAACATCCAAGACTAAACTCCAGTCTAAATAACTGTTTAGTCAACATTGTTTTATAAAATTTTCTCTCTTTCGATTTTCTCAATCGACAGTTCGTGGCTTTTGACTCTCGCTTTTTCTTTTACTATAACCTTGACCTTGATTTGTTTTTCTCATAGGAATTTCTACCTTTCTTTTCTTCTTTGTGGACTGTTAATAATTAACTTATGACTATAACTACGGAACACAGAATACAGTGAATGGAACAACAATGAATGAACACCTAAATGAACATATGATAGCTTTCTCGATAACCTTTTAATTTTTGCATCATTACAACAGTTTGTTGTGTATCATTTATTGAACTTCTCACCGTTGTGAGACATAAAGATCAATGTCTCACCGTTGTGAGACATAGGGACATCATTTAATATTTCTCACCGTTGTGAGAAAGGAAGATCAGTATCTCACCGTTGTGAGACATGAAGATCAGTATCTCACCGTTGTGAGACATAAAGATCAGTGTCTCACCGTTGTGAGACATTGCGAATCAGGTTTATATTTCTCACCGTTGTGAGACATTAAGATCAGTGTCTAACAAATAGCACGATGAGAGAAATGCCAAAAATGCAAACAGGCCTAGATTGTGACAAGGAAATGGCCGACATTCATTCGTCATCACAAAGCCTAATGCAGAATATGGTATTGGAAGAAATGCATTCCCTGCCTCTTCCCGTTAAGTAGACACTCATTTATAAAAATGGATATTTATGATTATATCAATATATCTATTTGTATCGATAGATAATGATTATGATGATGATGATACAATTTGATGGAGTTCGTTAATCAACATCTTTCTATTGGGAATAGGTCAAGATAATTGGTTGCATTAAAAGCTAAAATTCATGTTGATTTGTACCATAGTTTTATTGGCTTTTGCATCATCATCATCAGTCAGTTTCTTATATAATATTTGTGTGTTTATTATCCCGATGATGATAATGATGATTTTTGATCCTCTTCTTTATGATGGTCATCATCTAAATAAAAGCTTGATGATTTATTATAGCATTAATCAGTTGATTGCACAAGTTTTGATGACAGTTGGGTTGTTGACCAAATAGTTGATTTAGTTTGTTAACCTAAATAGTAATAAGAATCCAATTGGGAATGTTGAATATGAAAAAAATGCTAACTTATGAGAAGAGGTGAAAAGTCATCGATGAATATCAACTTAGTAATAGAGAGTTTGAAGGAAATAAAGTCCATCAAACTTTCAGCGAACTCATGGCAAAGATGGAATAAGATTTGAACTGAATTCGTTGTGTTAATAAGAATTAGTAAAATGAGCCGAAATTGAACTCGATCATCATTTCTTGTTTTTTCAGTCTCTTGAATTTTTATTTTATTCTCGCTCATCGTGACTTGTGAAATTGCTGTTAATAGAAATAAATGATTTGACTATTAAATGATTTCTCTGGATTTTTCTCATTGGAAAACAAATGATGTCAACAAATCGTAGATGAAAAACGAAAATAAAACAATGAGACAGGAAGAAAAAGAGAGTGAATTCATCTCATATTTTAAGCTAAGGAACGGAAATGATTCAGATTTATGGGACACCAAAAGTTACACCTTAATGTGCGTTATATAACTTTCGATTGATGAATAAACTGATCATAGCGACGTGTTAAAATTAAAGACATATAAAAGTTGGAAATGATTTATTGAATCTTCAACCTCGTTTTCGTTGAGTGGGTCGATAGCTAGTGGACATTGTAAATAAAAATTGGTGATCATTTGTATTATTTGTTGATCGACTATTAAACTTTTAATTCTAGAATCTAACTGAGGAAATGTTCAACGATAAATAAACTCAGAAACGGGAGCAATATTTCTACTTTCTCTCTCACTCTCTGGACAGCGGAAACTATTGTAACTTTTATTATCATATTTCCGTTTTCGTTGCCACCTAATCATCATTATCCATGATCATTATAATCAACATTTATTATAAGAAATGAGTCTAAGTCATTAATCAGTAAAAGTCATGAATGTGAAATTGGGTTAAAAAGGCACAAGAAAAGTCACAACTTTCACAATCCAAGAAGTGCATTTCTATTATCCAATTGTCCAACCGGTCAGTAAAGAGTATTAACTCTCCGACTAACAATTTTTATCTTATCCTCTGCTGAGTGTAGGAAATTCAGTTCAATTGCTGAAGAAGGAAGTGGCAATTTTCACGCCTTGAAAAACTTATCAATGTTTCAATTGAGTCTGAATAGAAGATGAGAGAGAGAGAGAGAGAGAAGTTCTTATTTTCAATGATCAAAGTTAATCTAGAATCTACTGAAAAAGGAAGATGGTGATTAAGACAGAGAGGAAGAGAAATAGCAGACATATTGGAATCACGAGGTGTGTCTATTTACATTGAGAGTTGGAGTGAGAAAAAAAAGAAATAATAACAATAAGATTGACACACACCCTATGGACTTTGTCAAGCAAACTCACAAGATAAACTCATGGTGATATTTTCAATGTATTATATTGTTTTCAGAATTGAGAGTAATCACTTTTTATTTGTATCCTTTATCATGATGATCATGGTGATGATCATCAAGTCTTCCGTATCTTTCATTGAAAACTTTTTCCTATTCAATTTATCCTTCACTCTCTGAGAATTATCTTCATCACCATCATCATCTCTCTTTAGTCGAGCAAAAAAATCTCTTTCAATATCAAATTCTGACAAGTTTATCTTCATCTCTACAGGTAACCCTTTACTTGCTCAATCTTAACAAGATTTTATCAAAGCATCATCATCAATATTGATTGGCCAAATTGTTACAATCCTATTGTAAATCTAACAATTGAATCAAACTGATACAATCAAAGATTGAATCACATACAACATTGAAAATGAATACAAACAATGATTAAAATCATCAATTGTATTATTTGTCTCTCTCTCTCTCTCTCTCTCTCTCTCTCTCTCTCTCTCTCTCTCTAATTTAGTATTCAATACAATTTCCTTACACAGACAATTGAAACAATATCAACAATTAAAACATATTCATCCATGAATTCAGTTTATCTGCAATCAATTTGTATAATAAAATTATATTCACATTACCATGTTTACTATTAATTGGCAGTTAAATGATTGAATTCATTGAATCAGAATTAAAGAGATAACTATTGATGAAGACAATTATATTAACATGTTCAATCAGAAAAAGGTAAGCTGTTCAATAATAATGAACATACATGATAAGTAACAATAAAAGTTCAGCAATAACAATGATAATTCATGATAACTCTTGGAAAAGAGGATTCAAAGCCAAATAAAGATGAGTAACCAAGGGAATCAGGGAAAAAATAATCTTATCTTTTTTACCCTTTTCAGTATTTTTCTGAATTACTATTATATTGAACATGAATGATAATTCATTTTTATTCCTATTGATTTTCAGATTTACCATGAAAACGAAAGAATCAAAGCAAAATGTTAATAATAATTTCTAATGAAATTCATGGTAAACAAAATCTCTCCAATTTTACCTGAAGAAAAGGTAACTACGAATGAAAGATCTTGAGGTTTGATTTTGTATAATAAACAAGAGGAAAAGAAACAACAATTCATATAAATAGCTCGGAATTATCGAAACAAAATAAAGTTTCCATTTTCTATCTCCAGATTAACAGGGTAATTTTCAGGGTGGAAAAATTGGAACAATTCGAATCAATTATGTAAAAGAAAAGGAAAGAGTACAGAAAAACAAAGAAATAGAATAACTTTTTTGCTTCTTTTCTCTCAAAGAGAGAGAAAAAAGTTTCGATTTTCAGAATTATCTGAATGAACTTTTCTCTTTTTTCTTCGATTCTCTTATTCAATATATACTAGTACATGATTAGCATGATTATCTTTAGCATCTTGAGATTAAAGTTAACGAAACTTTTTCTCTTTCATCTTTTACCATGGAAACTGATAAAAAGGTGATTAATAATGTACAGTTAACTATCGGTTAATGGGTAGATCATTAATTTAATGTTACTCTTGTGTATACTTTTCACCACTACCCTTTTTTTAGATACACACCCTGAGATAATGTTATCAGTCTCAGGGAGTGAGAATTGAAAATCCACTGAGGATAAAATTACATATCCATGATATTCATGGTATCATGTATTGGTTTTTTAGGGAATCGACTGTTTCTTTTCATCATCTATTGATATTAATCAGTTTCTTGTTGTGATATTTAATGTTTTCCTCATGGAGAGGGAAAATATTTCCTTTAGTTTCATGCATGTTCATCCAAAACCAATCAGGGTTTCAAAAGTTCTGAATCACCATGAGCATCATGATGATGATTTAGTGAATTTTTCTTCTCTCTTGTTTATTGTATGTTTACTAATATGATGAAGGTTTTTGTTTTTAGCATGAGCAAAGTTTTTACTTTCTCATCAGGATGATGATGATGAGAAAAAAAGACGAAATCAAAAGTTTCAGGGTAAGTTTATATTCTAAGGTTATCGATAATAATAGTTCCGGAAAAGTAAATTCAGATGGTATGTTTATACAAGATAGAAAGAGAGAGAGAGAGAGAGAGAGAGAGAGAGAGATGATGATGATGATGATGATGAGGGATGAAAAATTTAGAGAGTAAACTTGAAAGAGAATTTTGTAGAATTTTTTTTTCGTTCATTCGGAAATTTCAAACTTCTATCCACAGTTTCATCTATGATTCAATTATAATTCAATTGCCTTGAAGGTTTAATGCTTCAATATTTTTCCATTGAATACTTTTATACTGAGGGAAAATATTGTCTCACATTAAAACAGGGTAAAGTTCATATGAACCTGTGAAACCTTGAAGCAAATGAAAAGATGACCAGGAAAGTTAAAGGGTTCCAAGTGTAGTAAATATGATAAATTCTTAAACGGAAGTTCATCGATTTCAGTTAAGCTTTTAACCTTCTTTCGATTACCACCCACTTATTTTGCTTCTTATTCGATTCAGAATTTCTTTTTGTTCTATTCTATCTCATCGAACTCGGAACAAAAAAAAGAATCTCTCATTTAATCCCTGCTCCTTTTCATCTCTCTCTCTCTCTCTCTCTCTCTCTCTCTCTCTCATTTTTGGTGCTTGTTAATAGAGAATACCTGATCCCTCATGAGATCTTCTTGGCGAATCTGTTATCTCACAATCAACAGATCTGATGAGCTTAACAATATCATTCCTTGTGATATTTATCATCTTTCCATCATCCTCATCTTTGCTATATCAATATCATCATGAAACGATGAGATAAAAGTTCATGTTCCGATTCCTCCTTAACCTAGAAAATCCTTTTTTTTTCTTCTCTAAGGAAAAAAGTTCTACCAATATATCTTTCCCGCTCTCTCTCTCACACCAATAAGCATGGTATTAAAGTATATTGATAATATTACTTGATAATAACATCATGATAATCCAAGCTCACTTATAAAAATGAATTGGTGACAATTAATTTGATCTTCTTTTACTGATTTCCTCGGAATAAGTTACTCAAAATTGGATATCTTGAGTCTCATGTTATTCACCCTGAAAATATGTTTACACCAAAATCGTTCAATTAACTGAACACTTAGCTGGTTGGAAATATTATATTCATAGTTAACAGATGAGATAACATTTTATTCAGAATGTTGCTGATCTTCATGATAAAGCTAACCCTTCATGAAAGCTTTTTTTGTTCATTCTTTTAGACAGATAGAGCTAAAAAGAAATGAAAAAAAGTTCAAATTCGAATTGAAATAATTCAGTTTCACCATATTATCCCCATAGAGATGGAAGAAAAAGTTTCGTTTTTATCATTATCTTTTTTTTTGAATGAAAAAGAAAACATTTTACTCACATGGTTCCAATATTATCCATCATTTTCCAACTCAAATTGAAATGAAACTGAATTAACTACACGAAAATCATTTAAAATTATCTTCATTTTCATCATGAAAGCAAATCATTATCATGATTAAATATCAAAGATTATCAACAGTTACACCGATTAAAACGATTATAATATCATTAGAATTGCTGATTTATACAAATAGTAATATGGAATAACTGAAACTCGTTAATTTATCTCACAACTTCAGGGGAAGAAAAATTCAGGTATATACATGTATCAAAAAGTTCTGATGTGACTCTCAAGTTGATGATAAGTGAATGATGTTAACCCCTGAACAAGTTGATTATCTTCATCATCTACTTGGTTATATAAAAAAGGTAATGTAAAAGGTTACCCTGAAGATGAAGATGAAGATGAAGATGATGATGAGACTGAGACTGAGACTGATGAGCTCTTTCTCTCTTATTAAATAAAGTCAATTTGGTGTCTTCTATCCTGGAAACTTCATCGCCATGATAATTCAGTTGTGATGTGGTTGAAGATAAATGTTACTGTTGACAAGTACATATCATCATAATCTTAATCATCATCTTGGAAAAGATTATCATTCCAGATAAGAAAGATGATAAATATGTACGATTAGCATTAGATATGACAAGACTGATGTATACAGTTAAACATCAGCTGATAATCAAGATAAATAATCAAACAATTTAGTTGGAAAAAAAAGAAATGGGCTCATCTCAAATCTGACAGAGAGAAAAACTCAACAGTTCCAGAACTTTTCTCCAAATAATATCTCAACTTAAAGACATTTATGATAATCACAAATAAACTTTGCCTTTCCATCAGAAGAAGATGAAGAAAAAGATAAACGAAAATTTCAATTCCCATGTTACAATTACACTCAACAGAGGAAGACACAACATGATCCTCATCATCATCATGATAAGAGCCTCATAAAGTTGAGTTACATGAGAAATAATAATAATAATTTAAAATGAAGAAGAAGAAGAGAAAAGTTCTTACCATTGGAAATACATGAGAAAATATTTGATTTCATGGAAAAGTTGAAAATGAGGAAAACTTTTGATCCCTTTTGCTGGTTATTTTTGCCTCAGAATCATTCAGAGATTATCACGGTGATTCAATGAAAAGTTCATTTCATCAACTTGAACTGTAATAAAAAAACACATAGGCAACAATGAAGAAGACAAAGTTGATTGAGTTGTATATACTTTTTTTTGCTGTTATCATAAACTTCATGATAACAATCATGTAATAATAATAATAATAATAATAATAATAATAATATTCTTATCATAATATATATATACAGGGAGGGAGAAAAAAGTTCAGGTGAGTTAACATTGTTTTTATATTTACACTTATTTATATATAACATTCATATATCATCATTATCGGTATCATGAGTATCATGCTAAAGGGTTTTTCTTTCATGATGATCTTTATATCATCAAAAAATATCAGCACCTTTGTTTCTGGTTGATTAGCAAACAGTTTTAAGCCATCTCTCCATTCAGTGATCAGTGTTGATTGTTGATGGTTCATTTGTAGCTCTAAAAAGTAATAGTAACAATTGAATAATCGATGATCAAGTATGAGAAAAAAAGTTGTTTACTATTATTTTTTTGTTTCGAACTTGTTTCAATTCTAAAAGAACAAGAAAAAGTTTCGAAAAGAAAAATACTAATCTTAATAAATCAATTCTTTATCTATGTACCTTTAAAATGGATTTATGTTTATGGCCTTTTGTCAGTCACCTCGAGTGGAGCATCTTAATTGTCGGGCAAAGGCTCTTCTAAAATCGACATTGAAAATGGTGTAAATTACTGGATTTAGAGCAGAATTGAAATATCCTAACCAAGTGATGAAAGCACGAACCTCAAAGGAAACATCAGGATAAAAAGGTATCACCAGGTACATTATGAAAAAAGGTAACCAACAGAATGTGAATACACCCATTACCACACCCAGAATACGTGCTGCACGTCTTTCCTTTGATAAACTGATTCTTTGCTTTTCCTCCCAAAATTTGGCCACAGTGTTTGTCATTGAACCACCCGATTTACTACCGCTCTTTTTACCACCACCAGTAGAACCCTTCTTGCTTTTAATTGAAATCTTTGGTGGTAAATTATTTCCACCACCACCACCACCAACAGCAATACTCCCATTACCACCACCGCCTCCTCCTCCTGGATCACCAGTTCCTGATTCTGTTCTTGATGAATCGTCCATTGTAATATATTTATCTGCATTCTGGTGATGCTGATTATCTTGATGAAGTATCGGAGATGATGATTGTGAAGATGAATCATTTCCTCCTTCATATCGAATATTATTATTATTATTATTATTAATAGTACGTGAATTTTTATTCAAAGTATCACTCGAAGCCACCATGGTCCCTGGACTTGTTCCTACTGTAACAATACCACCACCACCCAAACCTCCCGTTATCGTTGTACCAACTGAAGTTGTTCCGGTTGTTGTTGAATGAAGTCCAATTGATTGATTAGGTACATTGGCACGTTCACGAAGTCGCTTTCGTGTTGCCTTGTAAATTTTATAATAAACAACGGACATAATTACAAGGGGAACATAAAATGATCCGGAAGCCGAGTAAATAACATAACCAATATGTTCACTGTATTTACAAGGTGTATCACCGTCAAAAGAATCAGGCCAATCATTCCAGCCGAAAATTGGTGGAATCGATATGATACCTGAGATAATCCATATTGCCGCTATTTTACACAGAACTGCTCGAACTGTCCGACGTTGAGCATAATTGATTGGATCGTAAATTGCCCAATAACGGTCAAGGGCAATGGCACAAAGGTTTAAAATTGATGCTGTACATAAAAGTACATCGGATGTTAACCACATTTCACATAAGAAAGTACCAAATATCCAACGGTCAAGTAACATATCAACTATACTAAAAGGCATTACAATCACTGCAACCGCAATATCAGCTGATGCCAGACTAACAAGGAACATGTTTTGAACATTTTTCAATGGCCGGTAAGAAAATATTGATATAATTACCATAACATTACCTACTATGGTCAATATTGTCACTGTGGTCAAACTAACGATCATTAATAAAGCTTTAGGTGTTGAAACTACCTGTTCAAATGAAGTAACGTCAATATCACTCCATTCAATGGATCCATTCAATATTAACTCATCGTTATCCATAATTATCAATATTGATTCGAGAGAGAGAGAGAAAATTTTTCCAATCACTTTTACTACTAATTACTTTTCCATCTATACACACACATAACACTTTACACTGTTTCTTTTTCAATGTCCACTAAGTAGTAAAGGTCAAGGGTGAAAGTGGACAATTCACTTTCTTTTTCTACCCTTTTCACTTTTCTACCACCGGTGGTTTTTTCAATGGTTGTTGTTGTTGTTGTTGTTCTTGGTGATGGTGGTAAGTTTTCATTGGAGGTAAATACAAACTTTCAATTGGAAATTTAATTTAAGGTAATAAACAATTAATCAATTGTGATCATGATGTTGCGTTTTAAATGAACACTTATTATTATAATTTGGTTGTACTTTTGTTCACCAACAATTATGATTATTTGCTAATTGATTGATTTACTTTTACTATGTTTCTCATTAATGGTTAATTCATTTACTGTTAACTGTTTATTGTAACAATTAATCAATGAACTCATTTTGTTCATGGTTGATTATTATTTATGGTTAACTTGATTTCAATTTTTCATTTCCAACTGTTGGATTTTGTGTTGAGGTGAAATGATGAGGATGCTGATGGTGATGGTGATGATCAGGGTTACAGATGAGAACTGAACTGAAAAGAATGAAAGTAAAGGAATAAAATGAGAACAAAATTTCGGGAGAAACTGGATGATAAAAGGAAAGAATTGATTCGACTCGAAAAAAAGTTCTATTTTCTTTCGCTTTTGACTCTCTCTCTCTCTCTCTCTCTCTCTCTCTCTCTGCTTTTCTAGAATTGTTATTATTATTGTTCGATTTGGAAATTTTGTTCTATCAAGTCTCAATTCTGTTCGTTATCATGATATTTTCAAAGATCAGGTCATTTCTAGTGTTCGATGTGATTTATTGTTTTATACTTATGAGTTAATCTCTCGGTAATGATCAAGCTAAAAAATTATTTTACTCATTTTCTGATGGAAATGACCAATTGTGCCTTTGGTCAATCAAGATGAATAAAGAAAAAGTTTAATTTAAATAAATGTCTCTTGGAAAATTAATCAATCAAATCTAATTATCGTGGGTTAATTAATGATATGTTAATTGTTTGAAACTTATAATTAAAATTGATTATTAAGGTAGCCTAAAGAGAGATCATCATTATCATCATGTTTCATTGAATTCTGGATTAGAATCTGAAATTGAAGAAAGTCTCTCTCTCTCTCTCTCTCTCTCTCTCTCTCTCTCTCTGTTAAATCAACTAATTGAATCAGTTAAACACAAACAATTAAGGTACATATAAATAAATTGTAATTGATTGCATGAGAAAACAATTAAGACGATTGAAGAGAAATAATTAATTAATTAGTTGATTGGAATAAAAACAATTCCCATCAAATGATATCCAAGGAAAGAAAATATTTTTCATGATCAAATTAAATGATTGTTTTCATTTATTACAATAAGTTACTTTCATTTTTAACTAACCACAATTAAAAACAGAGAACTGAATCAAATTAACATTAACAATTAGATGTTAATTGTATTGATAGACAAAAGTGAGAATGAAAAAAAAACCCATTGACATGAGGACATTTTCAATTTGTCATGATAAACAATTTCCTTGAATCTTTCAACTGAGGAGGATAAAGTTCTGATAGTGATCAAGGATCATGGTGGTGGTGATGATGACGGTGTTAATCTGTAGTAAGTAGAGTGAGTAGTAAGTTTATTAATAGTAAAAGATGAAGAGAAAAACAGTTTCATTCATGAATTTCAATTGAATATTATTCATGAATCAACTTGAGTTCATATGATTGATATTTTCACCCAAATACATAAATAAACAATTTCCACAAGTTGACAATTTAAGTTAATCATAAACAATAAATTAACGATTATGCAACATTAATTATCTTCAATTTAATTATTGTCTCCATGTTATTATAACATAATAAAAACTTTACTCTAAAAGTTATCACATTAAGAAAAACAAAATATCGATTTAATTGTTTTCTGATAGTTAATGATTCTGATAATGATTGTGATTGATGATTAAGTTGATGATTTTGATAAGTATTTGATTCAATGTTTGAAACTGATTAGATTTACCTGATACCAGGTACAATCTTTGATAAGAAAATTAGTTGTTTAGTATCACTATTTCCGCTTCCCTTTTATTGTTTTATCTTGTTGTTATTTGCTGCTGATTTTTTTTTTGGTTCATCATGATATCTTCAGGGCTTATTGAGTTCCATGATAATGATTATGTTGTGTTTCAATTAACAAACAGCAAGAAACAACAAAACCCATTGCAATATCATTGAGTTAATCAGTAATTTTATATATTTGTTATAATGTTGTCAGGTAACATTGTTTACTTGTTTACATTGACAAGTAAATATTGCAATTACATTAATGACAAATTGTTGTTGTTGTTGTTGTTGTTTTTAATTAACACTCGAAACAATCAGCACACGCACCAGATCATAAGTATATATATAAATGAATTCATGATGAAACTTCATGGGAAAAGGTTAATTTCATTTCATTTGAAGTTTTCTTTTCTCGATTTTGAAAAAGACGAAGAAACAAAAATTAAAGAGATTCAATTTCAGCTTAAATTTGTGATTATTTTCATCATGTTACCTGAACATTAGGATTTTTTCAACTGTTTTGTTGCTACGAAAGTTCTGAGAGATTTTTTCTCTCTCTATTTCTACTGAATTTCTTTCATGAAAAATTGACCAGAAAAGGGGGTTGAGTGAGTGAGTGAGAGAGAGAGACATGAAGAAAATTACTCACCATGAGTAACAATAGTTCAACAAATTATGATAAATGTTAGGCAATCATATTACTAGCACAAGGTTGATTGAAATAATCAAGTTAAATTTTTTTCTTCTGTTGCAAGAATTGAGAATCATATTCATGATGGTTTTTTGTTGATTGTTGACCAATTTATCAAAAATAAAGCAAGAAAATACATTTACACATGTAAACGGAAACAATGTCTTGCCCTTTTGCAATTGGGTTTATTGTTGTTTATCATCATCAAGACAAGAGGGAGGAAAAGGAGAGGGAGCAAAATCTATGGGATGATTTGCATAGTTTATGAGAGAGAGAGAGAGATAAGGGGAGATGAAAAGTGAGAGTGGGAATTTGTGTATGTGTGTGTGAGAGAGAGGGGGAGATTCAATCTCTTTTTATGTCATATATTTGTGTCATTCAAATGGTAATAATCATCATTGTTGATATCAAAATAGACTCACTCACTAGCTCACTAACTCAGTCAATTGTCAATTCAGATTTCAGGGAGAGATTGTAAATGCATAAGGGGGAGCACAATATTTGTGAGTGAGATGAAGAAATGAAGGGAGAGAGAAAAAAAGTGAAACGGGGGAAAAGTGAGAAAGGAAAGACTAAAACAAAGGAATGATTTAAAAAGGGGGTGGGAAAATGACGATGATGATAAAAAAGTGAGACTTTGAGATTGAAAGTGAGTGAGATGATGAGAGAGACAGAGAGAGAGAGGCGAAGAGAGAAAAGTTAATCAACATCATTGGTATCAACACTCATGATAGATTCGTTATCGTTAACAGGTCGTATCAGTAAATATACAGAGAGAGAGCAAAAAAATCTAGTGATAAGTAAAGAGAGAGGATCATCCTCATTATCATCATCGTAATAATTGTCATCTTAGTCAAAAACATCATCTCAAAATCTAGTGTGACAAAATCATCAATTGCATCAATCACTGGCATCATCATCATAATCATCACCATTTGCATCATTGTGACAGCAGCAAAAAACTAATCAACTAAATCAATTTCATTTGTTTACTTCATTTACCTGAGATCAAGTGTCATCATTGTTTTTAATTAAACCATCAAACTAAAATGTAATTGTGTAAAATTAGTGTTAAATCAATGTAAATGATTTAAATTGTGTATGTGATTTAATTGTTTCATCAAATCGTCAACGAATTAACCCAAAAAAAAAAAACTTTTGACCTTCTCAAGTGCAGAGAAACAAGAAAATCAACCAGAATTTTTTTCCCTCTCAGTTAAATATCATAATCTTTATCTCTTTGTCTTTTAATCTGAGCATCAATCATCGTTAATCCATCCAACAGAGAGAAAGAGAGAAAAAAATAAGATAATAATAAAATGCCAGCCTATGGTTCAGTTGAACCTGTTGTCTCAATTCCCAAATATAAAGGTCGATTTAGTATCACTAACCTTGACCTTAATGCGGTGAATGTTGACCCTGGTGGATATGAGAATCCAGCATTTACTGGTGACTGTGGTTCGGTTCCACCTTCACCAGCACCATCGATACTTTCAATGTCCAATCCTGTGGTTCCACCTAAAAATCGTAAATCATCAATCATCTTCCCTTCTTACCTTCGTCGTAATAATGTCAACAATGACATTGATAACCTTTCAACTTTACAAACAGAATCAACTAATAATCTTCAAGTTTATACAACCATTAATCATGAATCAATTCCAAGGATGGAAAATTATTATCGTGAATTAGGTATCAGGTCAACTCGACCCACAATTGATGAACTTCATGAGCCCATGAAATATGATGTAAGTTAATTAAAAGCTCCCTGGTTAATAGTAATTCAATATTTCACTCTCACTTACCATCTAATCCATAATCTTATCATCACAATCAACTTTCAACTGACACTTAGCTAAAATCATGCTCCTTTTGTGTAACAACAATCAAATTGTTACATTTGAATTTTAAATAGTTGATTTTCCCGCAAATTTTTTCATTTTTTCTGTTTTATTTTGCTTTATAAGGAAGTGATTTTTTTGTCATAGACTTTAATTGATTTCTGCTCAATGTTAATGAGAGAGAGAGATGATGATGACGGTGATTATGGTGATGTTATTAATAATAATGATAAAAGTCAAGTACAATTATTATTTGAATAGCAACAAGAATCATATGTTGACTTGAGAGTGTAAACTAATTTGTCTTTTATTTTATCATTAAAACAAAAGTATTTCAATTATCACATTCAACTCGATGTGCTTGTTAGCACATTAGCATTTGATAGTGATGATTAAATTAATTCGTAGAGAGAGAGAGAGAGAGAGAGAGAGAGTTCTGGGGTAGGATGACAAGTAAGAGGAGGAATAACATATTACAAATGTAATCATGGAAAACCATGAATCTGGAAATTATATTCTCAATCTATGAACCTGTGAAAAGAGGGACGATAATGTTGATGAATATGAATGGGGACACAACAGCACGTTGACAGGTTGATAAAGTGTAATAACCATGAATAGGAAGATGGTAGTTACTTTTTTCAGGAACGGAAGTGATAAACAAAGATATTAAAAGGATGAAGATAAGAGGATGTATCTTTCATCATGTTGAAGAAGAAGAAAAAGTTCAAGATAGTTCAGAGATATTGAAAAAAAGACAATTCCTTCAACTTCGAGGTTCATATTAATGTAATTATTATAAGAAAAACTTTTTTCTTACTCAGTCTTTATCTCTCTCTCTCTCTCTCTCTCTCTCTCTCTCTCTCTCTCTCTCTCTCTCTCTCTTTATTTCATCATTTCAAATGCTTTTACATGGTAATTATCATGATGATGGTTATAGTTATTTCCAATTAGCATGACAGATTTATTCAAATCTACAATAGTAAAGTTTGTCTTATATTATTTATTGTCATCGCAATGATGACGATTATAATAGTGACAATAATAATAATGTCATTTCACTTTCACCCACTTTCACCCACCAAACAAATTGATATATTAATAAGTGTATATGGTTCATCATTTCATTCATAATTTAATCTAACATGATGGTGATGACGATGATTGTTACATATTTACTATTATTATCATCACCTCCTTACTTGAGTGTAATTATTGTTCAGAATTGGGGAAATTTAATAAGGCAACATTTCCGGTTTTCCATGTTTACTAGTAATAACTTTTTTCTTTTCCATTGATGAAGCAACTTTCATGGTAATTAGATGATAATGATGATTATCTTTTACGATTTGATCATTTTACTTGAAACACGGAAAATTTGAAACAAATTGTTGGTATTAATAACACTAATACAAGTTGATATGATCGAAAAATATAATTTCGCCAACTTTTATAAACTTTTAAATTCTGATCGAGTTTCGAAAACTGAAAAGTTCTGATTGAAAGTTTCTCTCTCTCTCTCTCTCGAACATGTTATTAGATAATAGTAGCATATCCATTCATTTTAATGATCATTAATCTTTAATTAATCTTCATCAGCGTAACAACATAAATAGATATTAATTAATTAATTGAACCATATTTCCTATCATCGTAATGATAATAATAATGATTATCAATTTTTTTTGTGTCAATTTTCATGGTAACCTTTGTTTTCCTCCCAATGATTTTATCATGACTACATCATTATCAATATCATGATGATGCTGTTGATGATAAATTTTACTTTAATGATGGAAACAATAAATAATGATAATTAACCACAGGGGGAAAAATGTCATGTTTCAATGAAATTAATATCATGGTCCATGGTTGGGAGATACATGATAAAGTCATTTTAACACCTTCTCATGTTCATCAATATGATGAAGATGAAGATAATGTTATCATCTTCATCTTCATCGTCATATCTTATATATATGATGATCGTGTGATGCTGAATGATATTTACCTTGATATTTATTGAGAATTAGAAATCAATGGAAACTATTGATAGAAAGATAATCAGATCTATTCATTTACCTGTCAAAATCAATGGAAGAATCTTTTTCTTTTCTTTCCTTTCAATTATCACCTTGACTTTACTCATCATCATCATCGTAACTTCCGATTCCATTATTAATATCGATTCATTGTCTATCAATATCCTTTTTTGTCAGAAAATTTTCTCTCTATAAAATTCTGGTTATTGAGAGAAAATGAAAACTTCCAAATGATAACTTTCCCCTTGTAATAATATATTGTAAATACTAATACTCTAGTTTGGACTTGATTATGATGATAATCATCCTCATCCATCATCATCATCATCATGATATTACTTAGATACTACTACTCATTATAATTTATCAATGACCATCAACAGAATATGTATTAGTTTTTTCATTCTGGTTCTTTGCTCATTTACCTTGTTGACGATTATCATCATCATCATCATCATCATCATCATCATCAGGTTGATGGTTAAATTTGTATTAATATCCACGATGACAACGATAATATTTCATTGAGACAGAAAATCGTTTTATCATCTCTTGTCATCCTCGCATGAGTATTTTATATATACCAATGTTACACTGATTATCATCAAGTTAAAGTTTGAAATTTGTTCAGTTACATGGTGATTTATGGTGATAACCAGAAAGATTGACAGACAAAGTAATTAGTCATAGAGATAGTCATTGAGTTAATTGTTAATCAATTTTCAATTTGTTTCATTTCAATCACATACTCTCAATTAAAAGACAATTGAAATTTCAATATTTATTTTCTCATCAAGTTCATGGGTATTATTGTTCACTTAAATCTGAATTAATAGGTATTCATACAAACAGGGAAATGAATCATTAATCGATCATCATGAATATGCTTATTATTGTCTAGTGAAATTTTCATAATCTTTGGAGTAAAAAAAAAATGTAAGATAATAAAAGTTGAGCTTGGAATAGATTATCATTGAGATAATATTGTTATTATTATCATCATGAATATCGTTCACAATTTACCCTGATGATTGATTATATCAGGTTATTATTATCATGTTGTTGCCTTTAAGACTTTTTTTTATCTTTCTTAGTCTCTTTCTTTTACTTATTTACACTCTACTGGCGATTCCGGATTCTGTTTATAATCCAATTTTTATCCTGATTCTCATCATGATGATGATATATTCATGTAAATAACTGAATTCACAAAGAGTTTTTCTTAAATTTCATGTTGTGAAAGAAAAGGAAGTGGAAAACTAGTCTGATAGGTGGGAAGATGTTGAAAGTAGGTCAAATGCCTGAAGTTGACAGGTCATTGTATCGATTGTAATGAATATCATCAAATTGAAACTTTCTCAGTTCTCTTCATCTATTGTAATAATATCTTTACTAATCGAGCGAGTGAGAGAGAGAGAGATGAGTGATACTGATTATGGTGGAAATACTTTGATTATAATTAACTGAATTTTTTTTGCTCTTTTTTTGATTAACTTTAGTTAACTATCAATACTGAACATTCATTCACCAAAAATGGTCAACCCAACGATATTACGACCTGGTCAACAACCGAAATTGGTCCAGCTAAAGTTCAACAAACACCAGGATTGGCAGCGGTCAAGTTCGGCTGGTTCGAAGGTGTTTTCGTTCGGACAACGGTCAATCTTCTTGGAGTTATGTTGTTTCTACGAATGGGATGGATGACCGGAAGAGCGGGGATCGGTAAGTATTTCACATTTGAAATCTCATTTAATACAAAATTGAATCAATTTCGAAAAGTTCTAACTCAGAAAGAAGAAAAAACAATTCGAAATCAAATTATATTTTATAATTAAATCTCTTGAATTAAAACAATTGATGAGATATAATTTGTATTCTCTACGCTAATTTAACTAATTATTACAATTAAGTTTTCCTATTAATCAATCTAATTATTATTAACTATATAATCATCATTATCCTACTGAGTTAATCCAGTTTAATCTAATTTAATCGCAACTTAATCTGCAATTAATCTTGAAGATAGAGAGAGAGAGAGAGAAAAGAAGATGAGATTTAAAATGTTATTTAATTCAAAATGAAATTTGTAATTGGGATAAAAACAATCAATTAATTATTCGGATTGTTTTCCAGAGGATCTCTCAACCATTATAATTAATTAACATCTTAGACCCGCTTCCAATCCCCCACCTACTCCAATCCACCCACCGTTGATATTTACCACCGTTGAACCTTCGAGTGAAACCAGAAAACTAAACTAATTATAAACTCATTAATTAGAAATGAAATTAGAAGATTATTATTAATTCATTAGGATCTTCTGACTCATTGATTTTATCTCTTTCTCGCTCTTTCTCATCATGGGAATCTGAAACTGAATTCAGATTCTCTCCAATCAATCATATTGAACTTTTTTCCCCTCATGCATCTATTAGACTCAAATACTCACATACAATTAACATGGAAAACACTTATGATTGAAAATGTATAATTAATTAACTATTACTACTAATATGCAATCAGAATAATCATCTAGGTGAATTATAATTAGCATGGGAAAGAGAGAGAGAGAGAAAAGATAAATAAAAGTTGGAATCTGAATTTTTCGGAAAATTCTTTCACTTTAGTTTTTATTATTTTTCCATCGACTTCATGATGATCAGAATCGTTATCAAAAACTCTGGGAAGAATTTTCTCTCTCTCTCGTTTAATATTTCCTTCCCTTTCATCATGTTTTTCATGGTAATAAATTTATGAATCAAAATGTTAATTAATCAATAAGTTTTTAATCAAGAGAAACTGATGATTATTAGATTATTAGTAAGGATGAAAAGTGATCAACATCAATCAATGTTAATCCTTGGGAACTTAAATCATTTGGAAAGAGAAAAAAAAATTTCCATTCAGAAGACAGAATTATTCAGCATCATTATCACCATGTAGATGAAACTGACAGGCAACAAGAGAGAGAGATGATGATGATGATGATTATCTTCATGATGAATCTTTTAATCAAAATTCTTGATCCATTTTTTTTCATTCTCAATCTTATCCAATATTATTATCGTAAATTTTTTCATGGTAAATCTATGAATCTTATCATGAAAACCATAAACTTTTATTAACAATTATGATACAGTATTTTCAAAATCAGTCAACACTGTTAGTTGATTTAATTAACAACATTCAATTGGTTTTTTTTTCTTCACCATCGCCAAAGTTAATTAGTTGACATTTCAAATAGTAATTAACTAATTAGTTGTTAAACTTGAAACTTTAATCTGATTAGAAAGTAAATTTTTTTTTCTTTCACATTTGATCAGATGAAATTAAAATTACAATTGCAACTTAAATTATCCTTAGCAATTTAAATTGTTCAGCTGATTGTTAATCTAATACAAACAAATTTTTACCAATTTAATTGTTTACAAATTGTTGGATATTGAAGTGTGCCTTTGTATACATATTTAATTGTTTACAATTTATAAATTGTTAGGTGAAGACTTTGATTGTCAATGTTGTTTGAATAGGTGACCCAAATCTTTGTATGAATTGTAATTGAAAAGTGTTTTATTTTTGCTTAAACAAACAATTTACTAATTGTTGATCAATAATTAATATTCATTGATGATACTGTATATTGAGTACTATGATTTATTAATATATATATTGAAAGTTAATTAACTTCAATCATCTTTACTCAAGGTTAATTAAAATTAATTGTTTACTTATGGATTTTGTTTTTCAATGTATATTTTTGATTGTTGTTATTGCCGTTCATTAATTAGTGACATACATACATATACAGTTGATTGTTGATCGTGTTAATCAACTAAACGTGAGAGTTTAATTTCATTATCATGATTGTTTACCGTTGATTGATGATGAATATCGTCATGATGGTGATGATGATGATGATTACTAATTGTTTTCATGGTTTCGTTTTCATGATGTTCAATGAAAAATGAATGAAAACTTTGTCATTTTCACTCTCTCACTCTCTCCCTGCCTCTCTGGCTTATGAGAGTGTCCTCTTCCCACTGCCACCGATTATTTTTCCTCTATCTCAGCTCACTGAGTTTCTAAGTGTAACATTGTATTCACATTTTTACCATGCAAAAATTTCAGTAATCAGAGTTTCAGAATTTTTTCCTCTCTCAATTTTAACTTTGTTTCTTTTTCAACATGAAAATAGTGACATTAAACTTGAACATGATCTTGATGATGAAATTAAACTAATACATCAACAGGAAAGGAAAAGTTTTACTTTTAGATTTGAAATTGAAAAAAAAACAAAAGTTCTGAATGAACTTAAAATTCAGATGAATAATGATAATGATGAATGAAATGGTTTATTTATTATTTTTACTATCTCATGGTAAATTATGAACAATAGATGAGCTCATTTGTTGATTTTAAGTAAAAAAGTTTTGAATGAATAATTAGTTAATTACCCATAGAAATACATGATGAGTGTCAATCTTTTGTAACTTATTTTCTTTACTCGAAAATTTTGTTCTGATAATTCAGTGTAATTTCCGTTAAATTGATTGAATTAATCATTGTTTTTCCTTTTGTTATCGTTCATGATACACATCCGATCATCTTTTTTCATGAATGAAAATAACAAAAGCATCATGATGAATTTCCTAGTTGAGTAAATTTCATGATAATACTATTGTATATGTGTACATGTGAATGTTTGTCAATGAAGTTAATGAAATCGATGAGTTTAAATGATGATCATTAAAGATTATTTTAAATCTTTTATGTTCATGTAAATGATTGAAGGGGAGAAAATTTTTTCTTCAGTAAATTTTCAGGGGATAAGATTGAAAAGTTCTGAATCTTTTGTATGCTGAATCTTTGGTGGTTTATAAACTGAGAAAAAAAAGTTTATCTACCATGTAATTTGAATCCTGGATTCATTGAATATTGATAGATAAACTTGATAAATCAGAATTTTGTTTTTTCTTCATAATATTTTCTTCTTACTTTTACAATATAATATATGAATTTTCATCATCATCATCATGAAAGAAAACTATAAAAATGTAAGAGGATGGAAAATGCTAAGATGAAAGTGATTTATTATCCAATGTAATCTTTTTTTTTCTCTCTTTCATGGTGATAAAATCGAGTGTCCTACTAATCAAGTGTCAGGGTGAGAACTGAATGTTTTTCCGGCGAAAAAGTTTTATGTTAAAAAAAGGATGAGAGAAAAGTAAAATTTTTCCATGTTTAACATGGAAAAATGAATTGAAGATGATAATGAAGAGATACACAATGAACAGGGTGATTAAATTGCGAGGGTGGGGTGGAGATTGAGTGTGAAATCGGGAGGAGGAGAGGCACTTTGGTGATGTTGAAGTGCTTGAATCATTAAGAGCCTCATATGAAAGATTCACTTAAGATAATAACACATAATAATCATGAAGAGGTTCAATTGTTGACAATTAGTTGTCACAATTGAAGGAAAACAATTTTCCCGGAAAAGAAAACATTTTTACTCTTGCTCATTTTACTCTCCCTCTCACACACAGGCACTAACTCACTCACTTATTCACGTTAATTGTACAATTTAAATCATTTGAAATCAATTTGATCATCATTATAATTGTGCAAATCAAAGATGATTACATTTACTGATGAAACTTCAAATCTGGTAAATTTTTTTTCGCGCCACTACAATCAATCAATTGAATTGTTATATTATTTATTGTTAATAGCTCTTGGTGGTTGTTAATTGTTGCTACAAATTGTATAAGTCTCAAGTGATTAGTTAACTATCTTGATCAATTAATATGAAGTTAATCATACAATAGTTTAGCTACCAGCTGAATGGAAAAGGGAATTTTCGGATTGAACGTTTCGAGTGAAACATTAAGATGAATTTCACAATCATTTCCAAGAATTTAAATAAAAATCTTTAGAACTTTTCTTGATCGAAATTGTTTTATCCTCTATTCATTTTCGAATATCAATTTATTACCAATTATTTCAATTGTTAATTGTTCTTTTCTTTTCTTTTCTTTTCTTTTCTTTTCCTCTCTTCTTCTTTTAGTTGTTGCACTCTTACAAATATTCATTTCAACGGCGATTACATGTTTGACTACCCTGTCAATGAATGCTCTCTGTACCAATGGAGATATTGGAGCAGGTAAATTTTAGAAATTGAATTTCAAACAGCAAAGGAAATTTCAATCAATCTTTTTCTATTCTTTTCCTTTTATTTAATTCAAAAAATGAAATAAACTGACCAACACATTTAAGGTGGAATCTACTCAATGATATCTCGTAGCCTTGGTCCAGAAGCAGGAGCAATGATCGGGGTTATATTTGCCTTGACCAATGCAGCTTTTGTTGGATTAAATTTGATCGGTGCTGCTGAAGCTGTTGTCCAAATATTTGATGTAAGTTCAATACTGACCATCAACAAAATCATATCTCTCTCTCTCTCACTCTCATGATCCTCTATCCTTTTATCATCTCCAATCTCCTTATCCATTCATCTCTTTTATCATCTTGAGAAAATTTTTCCCAATGTGTTTATCCACTAAGACGTTAGACCTTCAGTCTCATAAATCAGTCAATTTCTCATGAAAATCTGATCAATTCCGATAGTTCATTTAAAGTATTCAATTTGTATCGATAAAAGTAAAAAAGAAAAAATTTCCACCTTTAATCAAAATCAATAAATACTTTTCACTAAATGTAAACCGGAACCGGAATTGATGTTACACTGAAAGTTAATCTTTACTGTTGCTAATCTAATCTTATCTAATAAAAGATGATCACAATCAATTCTCAATTACTGAAATTTTTTAATCATATCAACTAATATCTAATCTCTTTTAATTGTTAATCTCAAAAATAGCATTTCGATATTGGCATAATCTCAGTACCTCATTGTGATAATGATGTCAGATTAGTTGGTCTAATATTTTTGGTTCTAATTGCAATTATACCGATGATTTCGTTATCATTTGAAGCCAAGGTAAGAAGAAAATTAATTAACTAACAATTATTATTATTAATCAATTGAATTGAATGATCGATACTCATGGGAAATTATCGGATAACAGTTAAGAACCTAATCTGTTTTTTGATTGAAATATTAGTTGATTTAATCAACTCTCTGTGTGTTTGGTGATTTGTATTAACAATATTAAATCCTTGGATTAAGAAAAACAGAATCTCATCTAATATGTTTTGTTGATAATTAAATTAATTAAAACCAATCAATCTGTTAATCTATTATATTCATGTCAGGGTAATAAGGACATTATCATGATTATTATCGTTTGGGAGTTTGATTAATAAAATAACATAGGATGATTAAGATTTTAATTCCAATGGTGATTAATTATCTGACATGAATTTTAGATCAAGGATTTTCAATGTAACTAAAAGATTGTCACAGAATTAATTATTGATTCAAATTTTTTTCTTTCTAATTCAGTTTATCATGAATGATGATGATTATCAATGAATTATGGGATTTAAATTATTAATCAATTTTATTTAATTCATTAATATATAGTAACTGATTATCATGATTATCGTCATTGAATGAATATCAAAGTTTCTCTGTATCTTTATTAATACATTGATGGAGACGAGACAAGAGAGAGAAAGAGAGAGCAAAAGCCTTATCTCTCTCTCTCTCTCTCTCTCTCTCTCTCTCTCATGATTTGGTTTATCTTTTGCTCACTCAATTACCACAATTGAATTGATGATAATCAATCAATCAGGTTAATAATAACATTCATGAGTTGAGTTGATTTGTTCAGATTGTTAGTTTATATTCAGTGTTACTAACAACATGAAAGTTATCATGAAAACGATGATTCTGTTGATCTTCAATGGGAATCATTTATTGTTAGTATTATGAATAAATTGCTCATATGAATTCATGATGGAAACATTTTCTTTGGGAAATTGGATTTATTTTGATTATCATTGTATTCATATTTTATCAATCACTTTGAGATGTAACTTTTCAGGGTCAAAATCAGATCAGTTCATGAGACTAAATCATTAATCTGATTATAACAAATTGATTTGTAGACAATCAATCAACTTGATTGTGAGCATTTCTGTTTTTTTTCCGCCTCAATATGTTTGATTTTCAGTAATTTAAATTGTCACTTTTGATTCTTGATTAAAATGTAACAATTAAACTTTTATTCTGGTTGAATTGAAATCTACAGTTGACTAATTAACTTGTTGATTAAAACGATGATGGAAAACAATTAGAGCATTTTTGTTCAATTGTTAATTAAAACAAAATGCTACTTGATATTAATACTTTGTTGTTGATTGTTAATATTATTACTTTAACAACGTTTCTATTAAATAATCAAATGAAATCAAGTTAATCAAGTTTAAACTTCAATCAAGTAAATCAAATTGAGTTACAATTGATTGAATTTAAATTTGAGGTAAAGTTTTTCCAATCAAATTTGAAGACTGTTAATTTCCTATCTGATTGTTGATTGAATATAAACTAATCTGATTAACTCAATTTGATTATTGGTTTTATCTTGGTTGTGATTATTAAATTATCGTAGAAACTGTTGATTCATCTGAATAATCATCTCAACTTGAAATCTAACAAAATATTATTAATATCAAGAATTATTATATTAACCCCTGAGGGTAAATAGTCACCTGAATAATAATATCATCAATTTTTGCTATAAAAAGATGAACAATATTAATGATAATGAATTTTTTTTTCTCAATTTCCTCACTGATTTCACCATGAAATCAACTGAACTTTTCACCCTGTATTCACCACAATGATTATTAATTGAAAGCCATGATTCAATTTTCACTTTGACACCTTCAAGAGTTAATTGTGTTCAATTTCAAGTGCGAGTGTTTAATCAACTTAATGATGTAAATACAATTTGACACAGGTAAAGATAATCAATCAGATAATATCAATCGAGTCACATAATTTAATTAACTAAGCTTAGTAATGATAATAAATACTTACAGGTAATAACTTTTACTTCAATCAATCAATAACAAGTGAGAGAGAGAGAGCAAGAAAAAAAAAGTTTATTAACTTATGATCAGAATTTGATTTTTATCCGATATGATGAACCTCAAGTATTTATATTTATCATAAGTGATGATATTTACCTGTATTCATTTACAGGTAAGTACAAGTTCAATGAGGTTGATACATATGAGATATAATCAGAGAGATGTTTGAACAAATTAGCTAATAATATTAATAGTTATCTCTTGCTATCAATTCTGAGACTTGTTCACTATCAATATTGATAATGATGAAGATTATTAATTATACTGGATAATTGAAATGAAAATTTTTTTCTTTGTTCCAAAAAAGTTTCATGATGTTTTTGTTACTATTCTGAAATGAATTTTCTTTATACGTATTATTATGAATTCGTATTACACTAAGTGTTTAAGTTTCCATGATGAGTTAAGGAAAATGTATAAATTCTGTGGATCCTATCATGGGAAAGAATCTGAATCAACCGAGTAACAAGTAAACATACTGATAATTCAATAATAGTTGTGAGAATTTTTTTTTCTTCTTTTTTTTTCTCAAGATTATCATGAGCATGAGATAATGAGATTCCCCTGAACATTATGTATATCGGTAAATGATATTCAGTTTAGGTCAACCAGCTAAATAATTGTAACAGTTGAAAGTAATAACTGAATAGATGTTGAAATGAATTTTATGAATAATTTAGATGAATTTTTTTCCTATTCATTCCCTGGAAATCATGTTAACTTATTACCATGTAGAATTCACAGTTGCCGAGTTAATTGAAAGGAGAGAGAAATGAAAATTTAAACCTGTAACCTGAATTCTGGGATGATAATGAAAAGGTAGAAAGGAAAAGAAGAAGAAGAAAAATAAAACGATAATAATAATTTTCCATGAAAATGCTGATGAGATTGTTAGATTCATGATGAATGAAAAATTCAATTCGAAAATGCTAGAGATAATTCTTGACCGTTTTCTTTTCATGTCCAACCTTCCATGTAATCATTATACAATACTAATCATTAGATGAGAAAGTCAAAGTTATATTTATTTCATGATGATCTACTACATGATATTCATGAATATGAAACTCAAATTCCATGTACATATAAAGTTAACGTTGAAATTTTTGTTGGAAATTTTTCTGCTCTCAATTTAGTAATAACTATTGTAGTTTTATTTCATGATGATCGTCATGAAAATACTGTTCAATTTATGATCCATAAGCAATGAAATGGATATTGAATAATGAAGAAAATTATTCTGAATGAAATTGATACATTTAATGGATTTTTACCTTCTTTTTTCCTTTGGAATATTGAAATTTATCGAAAGATATTGAATCACATTATCATGCATGATTATTATTACTGGAAATACTTTTATCTGAGTAACCATGAAGGTAGAGAAAGTGAGAACGGAGCAGAGAAAAGTTCATGAAGCAACATGGATATTTATTTTTATCTTCTCAATCTGTTTTTCTTTCACTTTCTCCTTTTTTATTCATTTGATTTCTGATAATGTTTCAGAGACTATTCCATGATAAACTGTTGAGTACACACACAGGAATCTTTAATACCCTCCCAGACAACATGCACTCAACACACATACACACATACTCACACATAAATACACAACCAACACAATGTATCACAATATGTGCTCACTACAGATGATGATGGTTGATGATGTTTACTATTTTATTGCATGATAATTCACATTCAGTGAGGTAATACTACATGATGATTATTAACCATTAACATTATCGTATTCAGGAAACTTGATTCATCTGACACTTGAAATGAACATCAGCCAATTTAGGGTTGGGTTTGTTGTTGTTGTTGTTGTTGGTTTTATGTGGCTTATTGTGTTTACTTGTTTACTCAAGTAAATGAAAAGTTCATCAGTTTCAATATATTATATGTTACCCATGATGATGATCATGTAATAATGTTTTCAGAACTTTTCATTTTCCGGACAATTTTTTTTACTTCTTCTTCTTTCTTTATTATCTGCAATGTTTTTTATTGTTGTTTGTTCATTTTTACACCATTAAAGATCAATGAAATTATTATCATGATCATGATTTTAATGATGATTTGACCATTAAATCACTAGATTCAATCTGAATAACGTTTCGTATCCGATTTAGATTGATAAGTTAATGAGGTTTTCATCATTTACTCAATATTACATGATTATTGTCGGTAAAATTTAGTAAATTGTTTCTGATTGTCCGAAAGTCAGAGAGAGATGTGAGAATCGATACTGATGATGACCATTCATGATGATGATGATAATGTCCAGTCAATTGTATTAGTTCAGATGATCATTAAGATGACAACTTTGAGAAATCAGTAATCGAAATTATATCAGATTCTAATAAAATGAACTTTTGGAATTTTTTTTCTCATCTCCGTGTGTCCATCTAAAGAGATGAATTGGACTGGACATTTTGTACTTTGGTGATTTTATCAACAGAAGTAGGGAAATCAAAGGTATATGATGCTAAGAATAGGTGGAGTGTAACATGATGATGATGATGATGATAAGAGGCTGAAGAAAACTTTGAAAAGTATCATTTGCCATTTTCATCGTAATGTTGCTGGTGGAAATTAAAAAAAAGGATTCGAAAATAAGAAAAGGGAAAAATTGTGAGAAAGAAAACAGGAAGCATATAAAGAATTGACAGAATTACCCTGAAATTAAAGGAACGATTGTCAGGATAAAGTTCAAAGATTCAGAGTTAGAGTATCAATGTGCTTATTTAACAATACTAATGAATAAATCTAATGGTTTTCATTGATTTTTCCTTTGCTTTCATGAGGTTTCGTTGAAATTTTCAATGAACTTTTCATCTTGTTCTTGTTGATTGCAATGTTATTTATGTGAAAAAATCAATTCAAAGAACAATTTCTGATACAAACAATGACTGATGATGGAAATGAAAGATGAATCTAAAAATTGGAAAGGTCAAAAGTGATGATGGTCAGCAAATAAACACCTTAATAAGATTTAGAAAAAAGTTTTCTATTTTTCCTTCAATCTAAATGTACATGAATAACGAAATTGAGTTTAGAAGAAAAAATAAAATTGACTGACCAGTATCATCTTTGACCATCATCATCATCATTTTGAATGTCAAGAAGAAGATGAAAATGTTTATAATAATAATATGATATCATCATCATTCAAGAATCACTTTCTATCTGTTTCTATTTGTCTTTTCAAAGTCAATCGTTGTAACTGTAAATTTTTTTGAGAGAGTAAGTGAACATTTTTGACATAACGATTCAGAGTAAATCATGATGATGACAGAATGATGAGAATGGTAAAATAAGATAAAAAGACAAACGGATGAAGATAATTGAGCAGAAATATGAGGAATAGATGAAAGGTAAACAAGATAAATGATGAAATAGAATATGAATGAATAAGATTACGATGAAGATGAAGATGAAGATGAGGAAGAAAAGTGGGAGAGATGAAGGTGTTGATGTGGATAATCAACATTGGAACAATAAACGAACTGGAAAGAGAACTTATTTTCTCTTGAAAAAAAGTGATAACTTGCAAAGAGAAAATTTTTCCTTTGTTTGTGATGAAAATTCTGAAGAAAATTTTCTCAATTCATACAATGAATGATGAGGAGAGAGATTAAGAAAAACGAGTCAAGAGTAATATGTTTCATCCACGCAATGAATTTCATCCTGGAATGAATTTCATTCATGATTGTTGTTCATCATGTAATCAAGACTCAGCAACCTTTTATTTTATCATCATCACCATGAATATTCTATTAGTTGATGTATTTTTGTTCATCATGATACTTTTTTTTTGTTAATTTAATATATGAATTGATGTGTTTGATAACTGTTACTCAATCATCATGTTACTGATTTCCATGATAATGTTTGTCATGATAATCTAAAGTTCTGAGGTTCATGAATAAATCACAGGTTGAAAGATTAAGATGATGAATGAAAAACAAGCAAAGGAAGAGAGAGAGAGAGAAGTAAAATTAAACAAAAGTTCAGTGTTATCTGAATCTTGATCATGATGGTAACATGAAAATGTACCAACCGGAAATTGAATTAAACGTTTCAACGAAATTTCAATCAAAATCTGATATTATTGTTTAAACACTGATTTATGAATCTCATAAATTTGATCATGTTTTCCTTCAGAATATTAATAATTGGCTCGGAACTTTTTTCTTCCTCAAACTTTACCATGTAAAGCTTACCAATTTACTCATGAAATTGATGAAAATTTTCACTTTCATCTCTAAGGATTAACATGATATGATGAAAGAGTAATGAAATTTGCTGAACACATGGGAAAGGAAGAGAAAGTTAAGCGATGAAAATTCTGATTCAGAATTTTTCCTTTCTCTTCTTTTCTTCTTTTTTTTGCTTACCTATTATTATTCTCAGCATTTAATTATCTCTCCTGAGTTACAAGGATGATTTATATCATAATCTGTTGAAACTGAGAACTGAATTATCTGGTGACTGTTTTGCAATTTTAAAATTGATTTACTTTTAATGATTTTCGCCAATAAAGAAGATGATTAGTTGTAATAATTGATTCAAATTCTATTGAGTATTGGTCATTATCAATTTTCTTTCATTGATTACACGATAATAATGAGAATTTTTCTCAATAATTATCTAATATTAATATTTCATTTTTTCTGTTTCTCTCAATAGACCCAAACATTTTTCCTAATTCTTTTGGTCATTTGCATATTTGACTATATTGTTGGGGTCATTTTACCGCCAACAATTGACCAGCAAGCAAAAGGTTTCATTGGTTGGAGTAATGAGGTTGCAATGTCCAATATGTGGCCTAAATTTATAGCGGGTGAAGGTTTTTTCACTGTATTCGGTGTATTTTTCCCTTCGGTAACACCAATTTTTACCGGTGCCTGTATGTCAGGTGATCTTCGTGATCCCGCCGGTGCAATACCAAAGGGAACCTTTTATTCAATCTTTGCCACCTCTGGTACCTATGCTCTGTTTATCATAATCCTTGGATGGACAGTGGTCTCTTATTCAACTGGAAACATAATCGGCTACCCGTTTACCAATATTACCGCTTGTGACGATTCATCAGCTTGTCCCTTTGGTTTAATCAATGATTACAATACGGTTGCTCTTTCCTCTGGTTTATCACATGTTGGCCTTGAAATTGAACCATTCATCTATATCGGTATATTGGCCGCTTCCCTTTCCTCCGCTCTTGGTTGTTACATGGCTGCACCAAGAATCTTCCAATCATTTGCCGAAGATGGCCTAATACCGGGTATCTCTTGGTTTGCCAAAGGTTATGGTCCATCAAATGATCCACGTCGAGGTTACCTTTTAACCTTTGTCGTTGCCGGTATTTTCACCGCCATAGGTAATCTTAACCTGATTGCTCCCTACATTTCAAACTTTTACCTGATCTCATTTTTCCTGGTCAACATTACCTGTTTCCATGCTGCATGGGTCAAGACACCCTCATTTCGACCTGCATTCAAATATTTCAATAAATGGGTCTCATTTATCTCAGCGGCACTTTGCTTCCTGTTAATGTTTCTACTTGACTGGGTTTCCGCTCTTGCAGCGTTAATTTTAATGCTAATCATTTGGTTGTACATTTCAAAGACAGAGATTAATGTTAACTGGGGAACAACCTCAGAAGCTCAACTATTTAACCTTGCCCATGGGTCAGCAATGAAAATGTATTGGGCTGAAGAGCATGTTAAAAACTATCGTCCCAATATTTTACTACTAACAGGTAATCCCTCTGCTCGACCTGCACTTATCGATATGGCCGCTTCATTGACCCGTGATTATGGTATGCTTTTCTTGGGTCACATTAAAAGAGGTCCAATATCCTTTGAGACTCGTAAGAAGGCAAATGCAGCACAAAAAGTTTGGCTTCGAATGAGAAAAGTTAAAGCATTTTATGTTCTAAGTGAAGGTGAAAATCTACTCGATGGTTGCCAACGAATGATTCCAGTAAGAACTTTTCTTCTTTCGATTCTTTTCTCTGATTTTTTTTTTGACTTTATTCTTTTTACCCTTTGACAAGGTCAATTTAACGCTTTGTCCATTTTCACACCAACATATCAATTCTCTTCCTTTATTTTCCCTTCGCTGTCTGTATCTATCTTCAGTGTTCCCTATTGAAAAGGTTAAGAAAAGTTCTTTCAGAGAATCTTTAAAATAACTCACAAGAGAGATTAAGATTAGATTAATGATTTAAATCTCTTACAATTTAACCTTATATAATTGACCGATAATCAATCTTAATGTTGAAAGTAAATAGAAAGTTTTTGTTTTACTTTTCACTTTTTGATCAACCAGTTCAGTTTACATGGAGAAACTTTTTCTTGAGTAAAATTTCACCAGCTAATCACAGGAAAACTCAGGTTTTATCCTCAGGGTGGTAAATATACACAGGAAAGTGAGTGAGTGAGTGAGTGAGAGAGTGAGAGAGAGACAAGTGGGTTAGGGAGAGAAAGAGAAACAATTTTTTTGTATTTATCTTCATTTCAAGTTTTTCTTTCCTTGATTCTTTCAAGACAACAATCAATATTGATTGTGATCAACTTAATGATTAGAGTTTTTTTCTTCTGTTGATTGTTGATATTTTCATTTCATGTTCAAATTCACAAAGAGGTAGATTTCATGAGAAATTTATAATTCTTTGAACAAAACTAACAAGTAAAAAAAGTCTTGAAGATATTTCATCAATCCTATTGTCCATTGTGTCTGTCTCTTGACCATTGAAGGGTTTAAACCCAATCAATTTCAATCAACTAAATCATTTTATCAAATTTACTTTTTCTTTACTTTCTCTCATTCATTCTTGTATTTTGTGTGTATTTTTTTATCCACTACTTAATTGCTAATCATTTCATGGTCATTCAATTTCTTGGACAATTGTTAATTGTTTGTAAAAATTTTGTTGCAATATTTTGTTTCAATTTGTAAGTGTTGATTCAATAAAGTAAATCAATCAGCTGATTAATCAACTGTTATTACCAAAAGTAAAGAAAATACATTCTAGCAAATAGAGTTGACAAAATGTCAGAAAAATATATTTTTTTTGCTGCTCACATCATGTTGATGATTATCTTTAATCATTTGACAGTGAATTAAATCATTGAAACACAATATTACATCTGAATTAATCTTCTTTCAGTTAATCAGTCTCATCATTATCAGCAGCAGCATTACCTTGAGGGTAGATTAAACTAGAAGAGACAATGAAGATGAAGAAGATGATGATGATAAGTAAAAGAAGAAAATTTTTTGTCATTCTGGATTAACTGGAAAAGCTTTCATGATAAAGTTAATACCATGATGATGGTGATGATGATGATGATGATTATCAGGTTAGTTTTATAATAATCAATTAAAAAGAAACGTCCAAACTAATAATCTAATCAATCAAATTGTTCTGAAAGGTAATGATAAATTAATTGATGTATTATTGTGATACTTAAATGGTGATAAATAATCAATTACATTGGTACAAATTCAAATCACTTTGTGATAAATGAATTTACTATGATAGAAGTTGATTTATTATTAATGACCTAAGGCTATTTTCCTTATTAGTATTATTGTTGACAACTTTGGACATTGGGAATAGTTGGACTTTTATATTGTACATATTTATGTATAATTAATTTTTAATCTTGTTGATGTTTAGTTTTGTTTTTGTTTTTGGATAGTTTTAATGAATTGATATTTTACCGTTATGTTTACCTTTACAGACTGTTGGCCTTGGTAAATTGAGTCCAAATATCGTGATGATGGGATACAAAAGTAATTGGCATGAGAAAGTTAAAGATCCAAAGGATTTACAAGACTATTTCAATGTTATTCAGTAAGTTAAATGATCAAATGTAAACCATGATCAAGTTTATGATGAAAATAATGTTTCCATGGAAACTTGGAGCATCTTCATCATCCGCATCATTATCTTTGTCCTAATCATCTTTACTTGTCATCATAAAAGATGATGAAGATTATTGAGATGAGTTATATAACCTGTTTTGTTTTTGTCTTCCAGACAAGAGATGAATAGAGTGAGTAGGAGGCTGAGAGAGAGAGCGAGAGAGAAATTGGATCGAGTGTAGGAGGAGGCATGAAATTAATCCATGATTCTTGCATATTATATGTGAATAACTTTGCTAGAGGAAGAAGACGATAGTGATTATGATGATGACGATGATGAGAGAGTAAAAAAAGAGAAAGATAGTCAAGTTTATCCAAATACTAAATATGAATCGAGATAATATTGATAATCCATCATGACAATAAACTCTAACCCGTTGCTTTGTTTTATTTTCACTCTATCAGAATGAGAATGAAAAAAATAATGATAATCTATTAATGGATCAATAAAATTGAGTATTTCCATCATTTTATTCATGGTAAATGGATGAGTTGTCATCTTTTTCATTTTCCTTCTGAAAAATTCTGATAAATCAGCTGATCAATTATCAGTTATTCATATTATTATTATTATTTTCTTCTTCTTCTTCTCATAAGTTTTGCCGATTCTCTAGCTCAATAATAATAATAATTAAATGCTAACGATTTCTCTCATATTCTGATATTTATTATAATAAGAAAACAAATGACATTAAGAACCGATCTTTTCATGTGAATTCATAATAATAATAATAATAATATCATTCGAAAATAGGAATTGAATTGAATAATCGTGTCGAAGTAGATGAAAAGTGAAAGGATAAATTATTTTTCTTCTCATAATAAGAAATCAGAATTTTTTTCCTCATCTTCTCTCCATGAAAAAAATAATATTCAATTCCAATGAACATGATATCTAATAAGGTAAACACAAATTATTATCCAATTAAGTTCATGAGAGGAAAGTAAATCTTATCCTGATATAATTTTGCAATTTCCTGTTAATATGATCTCTCAGTTGAGCTTTGGTGGTTGTTGGAGGATGAAGATGTAAAAATAATTGAATATTTATATATATCAACATGAGAAACTAATAAAAAGTAATAACTTGTAAATTAAATTCTGATAATTCTTGTATATATACTAGTATCTCTCATGATTTGATTTTTATCGTTGAAACTGAATTTTGGTAGGAAAAAAGTTTTTAAAGTTATCGGAAACTCTGAATAACAGTCTGGAGAGAATGTGATTGATGATCAAGTTTCAAGTTCTATTCTGATGAAAGATTACAATTACGATACTCGAGAATGAAAAATATCAAATTGGAATTTTTATTTTTTGTTCTATTGATAAATTTTCGAGTTTTTTTTTCTTTTTTCTAATTGGAAAACCGTTTTTTTCTGTTCTTTTTTTAAACTTCATAATTCATAGTTACTGTCTAGATGAACATATATCGTTGGCTATCTGTCGAGTTCAGGAAGGTTTCGATTTCTCTGAATTTTTCTCTTCCGTTTCATTGGAGAAGAAAAAACCTTACGAGGAAACAATTCGACCTGAGGATTCAAAGTTTAATTTCAAATTTGTCCAGAAAATTGCTGCCACCGAGGAGATGGAGAAACGTTCATCTATTATTCCAGTTCAGGTTCTTGATTCAGTGAATCAATTTCAAAAGACACAGAAAAAGGGAACTATTGATATTTGGTGGCTCTACGATACCGGAGGAATCGCCCTTCTATTAGCATGGCTTCTGAGAAATACTCGTAATTCCCTGTGGTATGGATGTAAAATGAGGGTATTCTCAGTAACCAGAACTGATATTGAAACCGCCAAGTCAAAGTAAGAATCAAATTTTTTTCTTCTTTCAATTTCATCATCATTTTCATGGAAATGATTCTATTATCGTTTGATCAACACCATCACCTTTTTAGCTTACGATAACAAGTTGAGTTATTATTATTCATTGTTATCAGATTTTGAAAATCCATCAACTTTTAGCTTTTTTCCTTTGAGAAAATATTGAACTTTCCTAATGAATTGAAACTTTTTGAAACATCATGACATTGAAGAGGAAAAAGAAAATACAAAATTCTGACAGAACTTTTTTTCCCTGCTTCTTCCTGTTATTGCAATCTCATGAAGACATTATCTGTTTAACGATAATGAGACAATTCTTTATTTTTCTGTGAAATCATCATGAAATTCACCCAGCATTCTGAGTGATTATAATCATGGAAAATTTTCTTCTCTCTCTCTCTTTTTTTTCGTTCTCTTTGTTTTTTTTTGTAAAGTGTTCACTTTGAAATCTTGATTGTGTTTTAATTGTTTCAAAACAAATTGTGTGTGTGAATCTAAACACTCATGGTAAATATTTTTCATGGTTTATGATTTATCTGCTCAGCTTATCAGAATCTATGGTTTTAACAGTGTTAGCATAATAAAATGATTAAATTGATGAAGATCGTTGGTAAAGTTTTCTTTTCCTCTTTTTCTATTCTACTGAAGCAAATTATTTCGAAACTGAAAATTCTCTAGAAATTTTATTAGAACAATTTTTTTCGTATTCTGTTAAGCTCGCTGATTTCTTTCTCTATTTTCCTCTGTATTTTCATGGAGAAAGAAATCACAGTAGAGTATTTCACGTAGTTCTTTAGAAGAGGAAAGATTAGAACTGGGTGGTTACCTCAAGTTCTAAACTTTCTTTTCCGGTGAAGAAAAGTTTCATCAAGTAAAAGATTTAATGAATTCTCATGTTTATCAGAATTTTCATCTTTACCAATTTCCCCATTATCACCTTACCTTTTATCTCTCAATTGTTTTTCTATTTCTTTATCTTATTCTGTTCATCGATCATTTCCTCTTTCATCACCAACGAATTCTATTGTCTGAATGAATATTATTACTTCCTGTTTCCATTATAATCCACTTGTTACTCTATTTTCCACCTTATTGTTTATCCTCATCCCATTATTATCTCTCAGTTAATAGAATCGAAGGGAAAAAAATGGTGTAACTTTCTCAATAAAAACAGAGTGAAAAGAAATGACCAATAACATGGTCATCATATTGCTTGAGAGAAAATAAGAATTATTTTCACCAGAATGCTGAAGGAAATTATTCACCATAAACTATTATTATTATTATTATCGTAATAAATATTACATTTTACTCTCAATGAAATCAAATGATAAACTTGGTGATAGATTAGATATTAACCAATAATACTTTCAATCACTTATATATACTAACCGATTGTTTATCAACCTGAAAAGACAATTGTGTTTACCATGAAGTAAAACATTCTCAGAGGGAAATAATAATATAAATCGATACAGATTATCATCAGAATGATTATCATTACAATGAAGACAGACAGAGACTTAGGGAGGCGAAGGAGATAAAAATCTCTCTCTCTCTCTCTCTCTCTCTGATCATCATCTCTCACTAACCTAATTTGCACTTTTGTTCAATCCTCATCTCTTTTTCATCAGGTATCTTCATGATGATGACACACAATCATATCAGAGACTGTATTGTGATTATGATGATGATGATGATGATGATGATAATGTACATTATTAACAGGTAACAATGGATAATATAAATAGGAAGATAAAAAGAGGAAGATAGAAAATTTCGTTAGAAGAATGAAGAGAAAACCAAGGTAAAGAATGAAAGTTTTCTTCTCTTCTTCTATTTCATGATGATAATGATAATCGAAATCAAAGATTATCTCATATATATATTGAACTTTTTACTCACATTTTCCACTTGCTATTCAGGTATTGAAGGAATTCTCAATGCTGAATAAGCTAGAATGATGGTGATGATAATGACCGTTGATGTTGATGATTCTTATTGGATTAAATTCACTTCTCAATAATATTACATGAAACTCTGAGCTTCATGTTTCTAGATGATGATTATTATTATGATGATCTTTATAGTAATTCTGATAATTTCCCAATTGTGTGTCAATCAATTGTCGAAACTCTGGATAATACTCATGACGGAATTTTTCTGCTATTCTATTAATAATAAACAGATTTAGAAAATGTTCAATCTCGTTTTTTTAAATGAGAGTATAAATATTGTATGATTGATGAACTTGAAATCTGAGCCATCTCCATGGACTGAAATTCAGTTGATGAGCAGAGATTTAGTGTGACTGAATTTTTCTCACTCCATCTAGTCCAGTGGGTGCTAATCTTTACTTGAATAAGTTCTGGTTAGAGAATTGCTAAATCTCTGGAAAAAAAGAGAGGACAAAATATGTATTTTGATTCAGAATTTCATGTTGATTCACTTTTCTCCATTGAACCTCAATGAATTGATTCTCAATTTGATACTTTAATAGGAATTCTTTTCATTTTTATTAATCTCTTTTTTTCCTCTAATTTTCATGGTAAAGTTCATTTGAAATATGTTCTTTTTACTCTTGTGAAAGTCATAAAATTTCATCGAATTGTCGAAATACTTTTAAATTTTCAATCTAAATCTGAATGTAATTTAAGCTCTAAAAGATATTATCTCAAGTGCTTGGAAAGCTGATCCGTTGGGATATTCAGGTTGAATCATGATAAAGTTGATCGGTAGATTAGATGGAAAATTGTTGATAAATATCATTGTGATGATGACTTTTGGAAGATAATATTATTGATGATGAGTAGACCGATAGAAATGTCAATATATAAAGTAACGTATTTACTATGATATCATGAAATGTTATCAATGAATGTTTCAGAGTCAAATCAGAATAATGAATGAAGCACATTTTTATGATGATGAATATGGGAATTGAGATAAAAATGAGTAGAAAAGATCATCCTTTTTCCCTGTTGGAGTGAGAAAAAATTCTGAAACAAATTCTATTCTCTGATATTACAATTCAATATTCTCTTATGCTATCATTAATTTGTACTCTCTCTCTCTCTCTCTCTCTCTCACACTCACTCTATTATCTTAATCTTTGGCTAAATTTCATACTGAGTTCAAGTATATAAGTTCATTGGTTGAGAGGGAAAAAAGTTTTCGAAAAAATGTTTCAAGCAAATTAAAGGTTCGAATTCATCTATTGACATGTTTATCCATAGTTTATGTATGTTATCATAATAAGGAAAAGTTATGATAATAATTGAATAGAATATTTCAATGGGAGGTGTATCATTTTCTTCAGCACAAAAGAAAAGAAAAAAAAATTTCTCTCTCTATTTGAAAATCGAGGCAAAAAAATGAAGTTTCCATAGAGAATAAAATAAAAAAGTTCTAAAACTGTTTAGAATGATGAATGTATTGGATATTTATCTTATATTCAAAGAGAGAAAAGGAAGAGAAAAAAAATTGGTTCAATATTGAAGGGTAGAAAAACATGAAACCCATCAAGTCTCAATTCGGATCATTATCATGATTTGGAACTTTCCCCAAAACTTAATTTTCTTAATTTCTTTCTTTTAATTTTCTTTAATTTCTTAATTTTGTTGTTTACCCTCTTATGCTTAAAAAAGCGTTTAATTAATGATTCATTGTTAATCCGTTAGATTAAGCCTAAACTTTTAATCATTTAGATGATCTCTCACAGTTAACAAGTTTTGTCTTAATTTGATCAAAATTTGATCAAATTGGAAAGAGAAACTTTTTCTCTGTCTTTTTCTCTTTCTTTTCCCTTTCTATTGTTTTTCCACTTTTAAGCTTGATAAAGCTTATCATTTAACCTTTTATCTTAATCGTATGATTAACTAGCCAAGTCGCGACAATAAGCACATATTGGTCATTGTTAATCTATTGTTCTCCCTTATCACTATGATGATTTTCCCTTTTGTCAACAATAATTGTTTCCCCTTTCATCATCATCCTTATTATTATAATCTCCTAATTTTGTACCCCCTTTTTAATTTCTCCATATAATCAAAGATCAACTGAAAAGATCTTCAGAGTTTATTAAGAGTTTTACTAAGAGTAATTCAGAGTTAATCAAGAGTTAATATGAGAGAAATTCAGAGTAAATTGAATTTAATCCACTCTCATCTGTCTAATTGACAAATCCAACTCGTCTCAACTCATCTCGACTCTTTCTCTCAATCTTATCAGATTTTCCCAGTTCAATGTTATTTTCATTCTTTCTTTTAATAAATATAATCAAAGTTAATTAAACTTAGTACAATCCTTTTCCGATCACTCAGTGATTTGAATTGTGAGTAACGTAGATCCCAAACGGAAGAATTGGAATAAACCGAAAGGGTCCTTCGAACCTCAAATATCTATTTGTGGGTAGATTCCTTCTGAAACTTAGTCTTTGCCTAAGATCATCGAGAAAATCAATCTCATCCTCTTCGAGTTCCGTCTCATCTAATCAAAATTCCCCCACAAATTGGCGACCCAGGCAGGATCCTTTCCACCTTTCCCGTGCTTCCCACTTTTGTGTTCTACCTTCCCTACTACAATTCTATCCCTATCATTTTGTGATCTTCTTCTGTGCTTCAAGTGAAATTAGCTCTATTTATTATGCCTCCGAAAAAGCGACCTGGACGAAAAGCTAAATCAACCCTCGTCATCTCTCCAATCGACGATCAACATCAACCAACCGTTTCGGACGAAACCGTCCACACATCTCCTCAAGTTCAACAACCACGAGTGTCTCGTTCTCAATCGCCAATTGCTACTACTCCTGTTTCCGGTCGTACTCGAAATAGACGTAATCAATTAATCCCAATGGAAGAGAAATTTCTAAAAGATCTTGAACCTTCGGAAATGATTTATCTCTTTGAGATTTGGAATTCAACCATCCCGTTGCCATCCCTCGCTAAGAAACGTCTTGTAGAAATAGTGAAAACTCATCTACTGCTTCTTGGTGAACAGTTAAATTCTGATGAAATCTTAGATTTGCCTGTTGGTGACCTCAAAGATCAAGCCATCCCTGAATGGATCTTAGATTTCCGTACCAATGGAATCCCAGAGAACGAAATCCAAACATTCATCAAAACCGTTGGATGTGAAGAAGAATCAATCATAAAAATTTCTTATTCAGAACTTTTTTCCTTGCCTTTGGCTCTCGGTTCATTAAACAAAATTAAAACTCTTCTAAACACCTATGGTGCTCATCTAATTGAACCATCTCCATCACAATCATCATCTCATCCACCAATTCCTATGGAATCTCAATTAACTGCAAGTGCTCTAATAGAGATTGTGAAACAATTAAAAGCTGATCCAGTTATTCCTGAATTCAACAAAGGTGAAGATCAATTCCAGTGGTTAACTAAAACTCGAGATCGTCTCGCCAAGGAAAATGTCGACGACAATACCCGTTTACGACTTCTTCAAAAAGCCATGGCTCACGAAATGAAAAGTGCTGCTGTTGAATTGGATTCAATTACCAATTATCAAGAATACGTTTCTACCTTGTTTGACAAGCTACGCACGCCTGAAAGTCAATATTCAGCCGATTTTGAACTTCAACATTGCCGTTACAATCCAGAGGATCATCCAGAGAAATTCTTCAGCGACATGAAACGTCTTGTTGCCAAATCACTTGGTGATGTCAATGATAGAGTTTATCTTTCCCTCGTACTTCAGCATATTCCGAAGTACATTCGAGATGAAATCTACAATCTTGGAATCAATGATGATAAAACAAGAATCTTCAACTTCCTCACTAAAAAACACTTCGACTTTAAAGTCAATCAAAAACAAAAAGAAAAAGCTAAAACTTCCAAACCTTATGACAAAACTAAAGGTAATCAAAATTACAAAACTTCTCAACCTTATTCTAAAGACAAATCGTCATCTCAACAATCAAGAAACAGTAAGTACTGTAATTACTGTAAGAAAGACGGAGATCATACTATTGATCAATGCAACCGCCTAGCAGCTAGGAGAAAACAACTTAATTTACCTCCTTATCAACCTCGAACCTCCTCTAATCCTAATCAAAATCAGAATCAAAATTCTAACGTCCCTGCTATTACGAATTTCTCAACTAATCTAACTACTATTCCAACTAATCAACCTTCCTCTCTTCAAGAAAATGCCCCAATCTTCGTTCCTCGAGAACCTATTCAATCTGCACTCCGTGTCCCTGATGTATCCTTTGCTACCTCTCCATCCGTCACGCAACTAACAAGCTTATGTGATGCTTCCGTTATCCATATGCCTCAGATCAAACTAAAACTTTGTCTACCCAATAAAGAATTGGTTAGAGAAGGTAAAGTTTTACTTGATACTGGTGCTTCGACCTGTGTCATTGACGCTTCCCTTGCTAAGGAACTTCAAGTTCATACCATTCCCTTTAATAGATATCTGAAAGGTATTTGTGCTAATCTAATCGATTGTCAAGGTTTTGCATTCGCTATAGTTAAACATAATCAGATGGAAGAATCCAGAGTAATCAAGATTCAAGTTTGTAAAAACTTCGAACCTACTTTTCTGTTAGGAAACGCTTTCATGCATGTTTATTATATGAAGATTATCTCAGACGGAGATAGATTTACAATCACTTGTAAAGAACAACCTAATTCAATCGAATACGATGATGCCGAATTCTACTTTCGCTTTTGTACTCCCACTGAAACCTCCCACATCATTGAATCTACCATTAAAGTTACTGGTAATAGTTCATCCGATTATATTCTTGACGAATCCTATCCTTATTCTCGCTCTCATTCTAACTCATTCGAAAAAGTTCAATTGAACAATCTGATTAATCCTCATTCTGAAATCAATCCTCTCTTTAACATCAATATTAATAACAATCCACCTCTCGTTACCTTTAAACCTTTCCCCGAAAACTCGCTAATCGCTACGTGCGCTGTAGTTTCGGAAAAAGAATTCATTGAAACTCAACAATCTCCTCTAATCAAAAAACTTAAGGAAAAAATTAATCCTAATCTTACTCAAAATCAACAAAATGAATTGCTACAACTACTTGATCTCTATCGAGATGTATTCTCCAAGCATAAACATGATCTTGGATTTGTTCCTTCCACTCTTTGTCCTGTAACAATCAATCTTGAAAATCAATCCGTACCATACCAAAAGCCTTATAGTTGCGCTATCAATCGTCGCGAAGCTTTTAAAGAGATCATCAATGATATGTTGGCCCATGATCTTATCGAACCTTCCGATGCTCCTGGTGGTTCACCTTCAATTCTGGTTCCCCGTTCTGATGGTTCTCATCGAATGGTTATTGACTATCGTCTTCTCAACCGATTAACCAAAGTACCTCAATATCCAATGCCTCGTATTGATGACTGCCTAGAAGTAGTTCGTGGTGGTAATTATTTCAACATGTTTGATCTGGCGCAAGGCTACCATCAAATAGAAATCCCTCCTTCGGAAAGAGAAAAAACTGTCTTCGTGACTCCAGACGGAAAGTACCAATACAAGAGACTTCCAATGGGTCTCTCTGGTGCTCCATTCATCTTCCAGAAGTTCATGAATAAGGTCCTTGAAGGATTGCAATACATCCATTGCATTGGCTACTTCGATGATATTCCTGTTGTCGGTAAAACATTTCCCGATCTTCTAGAAAACACTAAAAAAGTTTTGGATCGCCTACGTCAATACAATTTGAAGGTAAAACCTGAGAAATGCCAATTCGGTGCAACTGAAATCATCTTACTTGGACATCTAGTATCCGGTGATGGAATTCGTCCTGACCCGAAAAAAGTTCAAGCACTGATCAACCTTCCCTATCCAAAAAGTGTCAGGGAACTCCAATCAATCTTAGGCTGTTATAATTATTTTAGCCGGTACATTCCTAACTATTCCAATTTAGCTGCCCCATTATATCGACTCATCTCCAAGGAAAGAAAATTTAAAATTTTGCCTGCCGATAAAGCAGCTCTTGATAAACTAAAACAATCACTTCTCAACACTACCCTGTTAGTTCATTATAATCCTAATCTTAGAAGAAAAATCTCCGTAGATGCTTCCGATGTTGCTGTTGGTGGTATACTACTCCAAGAAGACGACAAATCGGAAAACTATAATCCTGATTCTCCAATCGAAGACGTTAAAGATTGGTTACCCATTTCATTCTTCTCACAAAAACTTCTTAAACATCAAATTCACTACTCCACTTCAGAAAAAGAACTTCTTGCCATTCTTGTCGGTATTTATAAATACAATCATTATCTTGATAATACTCATTTCTTAATCGAGACAGATCATCACGCGCTCTGTCAACTCACCAAAACTAACTTTAAAAATTCTAGACTGCAACGCTGGTCTATCATGTTATCTTCCTACGATTTCAAAGTTATCTATCGTCAAGGTTCAACTCATCCTCCCGACTGCTTTTCCCGATACCAATCGGAATGGGATCACAGAAAAGTGATAGATCCTGAAGAAGAATTTTTAGATAAAATCTTCTTGACTGAATACATCATCGACCACGAAGATAATCGCTACTACGATATCGGTCTCAACATCATCAACCTCTCATTTGAATCTCCTCTCTTCGACTTTGAACAGGTAAAAGAACCTCCACAATTTCTATACACCATTTCTACCGAAGAATCAACCCTTCATCCTCATCATCAATCAAAAAATTCCAACTCCGAATTTCTTCTATGGAAAGAAAAGATTCGACTTCATCAAAAAGAAAATCCCGATATTCAATCCATCATCATTCAGTTGGAAAATCCAAATTCAATCGCTTCAAAACGCTACACGTTAAAAAATGGTTTACTTTATCGTAAAGACACTAGAACTCCATTCGGATCAAGACTTGTTATCGATCCAATCATCCTAAAAGAAATCTTTCATCATGAACATGAATCACCACTTGGTGGTCACTTCGCTACTGAAAAAACATATCTGAACATAGCCAGACGATTCTGGTGTAAGTACCTCTATGAGGAAATCAAAAAGTTATGTGATTCGTGTATAACTTGCAATTTATCCAAGCCTACGAATGTAATTTACGTCGATCCTTCAGCGAAGCCAATCCCTAATGAAATATTTGATCGCTTCGAGTTAGACGTGCAAGGACCAATTACAATTGGTAACAGTAAAAAATACATTCTAGTTCTCGTTGATATCCTATCACGACATGTTTTCGCTAAGTTAACTAACAATCAGACTGCTACAACAGTAATCAACTTCCTCACTCCCATCTTTCAAATTTTCGGTTATCCCAAATACATTCAGACTGACCAAGGTTCAAATTTCCTATCCGAAAAAGTTCATGCTTTCTTCAAATTGAACGCTATCATTCATGATATTTCTAACCCTTACCATCCTCAATCCCAAGGAATCGTGGAACGATGCAATAGAACAATTGCTGAACGTCTACGAACCTACGTTTGTGAAAACGGTACCAAAAATCTCAAACTCGCTTTGCAAGCTAGTCTCTATGCTATCAATTCGTCAGTCCACAAAATCACTCGATTCAGCCCTTACTTTTTAGTCTTTGGCCGCGAACCCAATAAGCCATTAGACAATTATCTTTCTTTCAATCACATCTCTCCAATCACAGTCACTCAAGCCCGAAAACTAACAATTGCCCGACTAAAAGCTCAACAACTATACCAAATCAATCGAACAAAACTCTTACATCCTCAATCTCCATACAAAATAGGCGACTTTGTCCTCGTAAAAAATGAATCCCATGATCCCTCAATTTCGAAAAAGCTTAGAAACAAATATCATGGTCCCCATCTTGTTACTGGAATCAAAAAAGGTTCATTGCTACTCTTAGAATTAGATGATTTAGGTCTATTTACCTCTAACGTTTCTAACACGAAATTATACCGAGGTGAAATTACCTCTGAAATGAGATCTCTTAAAGATAATCACTTTAATGCAGATTCATACCTTGATTCTGATGACTTCGATTCGATCGAACTCAAAAGAATTGCTGACAATCATCTCAAAGAAATATCTCAACTTGAGAATTTCGATGAATCAATTCATGAGCCTATTCCTTCTAACCAATATAAAAATCTTTCGCCCGATCATTCTAATGATTTTAATTCAGAATTAGAATCGCATTCACTTAATAATCACATAAAAACTTTCAATTCAAGCGTAAACCAATTTCCAAAGTCACACCAACAAATTGAGAAAATTATATCAAACGAATCAGTTTCTGATTTCTCCACTCATTTCCACACTAACAATCACCATGATCAACAAGTAATCAGTCCAACTAACAAGAGAAAATATCGAACTTCAGACCAAATGATTTCTAAACAAACTAATCTAATCCTCGATAATCAGAATAAGCCATTTACCAGAAATCAGTCGAAACAAAAACATATCTATTTGCTTTATTATTTTCAGAGTATTGATCTTGATGATTTTCATCCTAATCGTTTTGATCATTATAATGATTTTAATATTGACTCTAAACTTAGGAAATTTAATTGTTCTAATTTATTGTTAAAACAATATTTTAATCCAACAATTAAACAAAGTCAATTGGTAACTTTTAATTGTTCCGACATTGGCGTTACTGTTGCTAATTCTATTGACCCGCCTACTTCCTTTGTTTCGTTTCGCCAATTAAACCTTTGGTTACTTAGTTACATTAACCTTTGTGATTTCGATCGGTCAACCATAAAGTTTAACTTTCTCTTAATCTCAGTTTTTCTCATCTCCGATTACTTAGTAATTTTTCATTTCTTTCTTCCTGATAAATTCATTTATTTGAATTTCTTCTTAACACTTTGTGTTCTTAACGCTTTTTGCTATCAGTTCGAAATTAAGTCAATTTACTTTCTGTGGTTTTTAAAATCAACTGTGACTCTCTCAAGCTTTGCTTTCTTTTGCTTGATTAGCTTTAATCATCCATCTTTTAGCTTAATTAATCTTAACATTAGTCATCATCATTTGATTTCTAACGCTTTTCCTATGGATAAAAGTAACATTCCCGAGATCCCTCTTATTAGTTTTTCTCCCGAGCTTCAATCGACCACTTCGATCAGTGTTACTGCTCAACAGTCTTCATCGCCCAAGTCTCCACTCTTCAAGTTTCCTTCTTCAATACCTCTTGGTGTTAATCCTGAAAGTTCATCTTTAACCACGATAATAGAAGTTGTTAAGGATCGAAAGGAAAAAGAGACTCGCTCTGAAAACTTTTACCAATCCCTTGTGGAATCAAGTTCAGACTCTGAAAGTGAATCAATTATCTACGCTCCTGTTCGTTCTGGTCAATCTTCTAATAAAATCTCTTCGAAATCTACTACTCCTGAAAATACGAACTCATCTCTAAAAAGATCAACCTCCACCAATTTTGTACGTTCACCATCACCTCTCTCAAAACAGAGAAAAATCAACATGGAAAATTCAGGTAAGATCGTAACTGGTATCAACCCTGAGACTTCTTCCACTTCTAAACCTCAAACTTCATCAATAAAGAAATTCCCTGAACGTTACCTCAAACCTTCCGAATACCCCCTCGAGAAATATGAGTTCCCAGCTCCTCTCCCTCTTGCTACTCCTCCGAAACATTGTTCATTGGAACAATTTCTCAAAATCAAAGAAATAGTTCAGAAAAAATATGATTCTTTTTCTAACATTTATTATAAGTATGAAAAAATGATTCGAGAAAAATTATATTTGAATCTCTATCAGGACGATAGCATCTATTCAGTTCCTTTACCCAAGATCCCTAAAGGAATTTCCAAGTCTTCAGTAAATCATGAAGAATTAAATTCTTTCATTAATGAAATACGATGTTATTTCTGTGAGCAAATCGCTCTTCTCCCCGTCGAATGCAGTACCTGTCTTCATTGGTATTGTATTAACTGCGTTAATTTTACCCAAGAATTGATTAAAATTCTTCAGTTAGTCCCTGCTCATCATCATGCAAACTTCATTTGCCTCTTCCCTCATTGTATCAAAACTTTTGCCGCTCTCGACGATTATCCTGTCTTTAGTAGAATCAGCCATTCCGAGAATTATGTTAAGTACAGGAATTGTAAATTCACCTGTAGATACACTCTTTGTGCCCAACAGTTTAGTCCAGGCCTCTTACACGAACACGAATCTCGTTGTCGACTCGGTCTTCTTCGAGAAGAAGTTGATCTCGATTCAATCGAAATCTTTAGAAAAGGTTCCTCTATGAAGGAATTAGCCGAATCAGCTCCTAAACGACTCATGAATTTCATTCCGCCTCACGTTCGTTGTGCCCCTCAGCCTCAGATCACCTATTCAACTCATGAGCTTTACTCAAATCAAAAATTTGAGCTTTATGCTTGCCTCTTGTTGAATAAAGAGAAAAATCCAAACGACCCATTCTTAGCTCCGCAAATCATTAGGTCTCAAACCAACTTAAAACTTGGTTTCTGGACTACCTTCTTGAAAGCTAAAGATCCCTCTCTTCCCTTAGCCGAAGAGGAAGAACATGTTCAAAGCTTAGGTTTCCCTCCTGTTAATCCTTACCCAATCGTTCAATCCCGTCCTCGTACCATTAAATGGTCTTCAGTACCAAAATATCTTATTGAGGATAGTGAAGAATGGTTGAAGGCCTCAGAGGGTGAGTACCGTTATGATCTTCCTCGAGCCCCGGTTAAGACAGCTTCTGAAGCTGGTGGTCGTGTTAATCCATTCATCAAAATCAACCCCATCGAAAGACTTTCAACCGAAGATCAAGAAGAACTTCGAAAATCAATTACTTCCTGGTTCCCTATCTCTCTCCGAGATTTTAATGAAAAAGACGTTGTTCCAACTTGCAAAGATCCAGTTAAAATCAGTTATCGGAACAATCGCCGAATGAAAGCAACTCAAATCTTCAACGATGTTTCCCAAATCCAATTGGAAGAATTAAAAGAAGAACATCAAAAGTTGATCGCTGAAAACACTCAACTTCATCCTGATGCCAAGAATACGTATGCAGTTCACGCCGCTTATGTACGAATTTCCAGAATTAACCGTGAAGGTAATCGAGTTATTGGCCCTCACCCTGTCTGGATAGTCATCGTAGATGGAAACTGTGAAGTTGTATACGAAACTCTCGTCAACTATCCCGCTGTTAACTACATGGATACGAAGTATCATGGACTCAAGTTTGAAGACATCAAATTTGCCAAACCTTTCTCATCCGTCCGCGATCAAGTCATCATTTATCTTGCTGCCGCTAAACAAATCATCGGTGCTGGATTGATAACCTTTCTTCAATCAATTGAACTTTCACCAGCCGAAATCGACTTCCTCCGCCCAAAACTTCGTGATATGACAATTTATCTATCACCTTACCGAACATCCGCCGCCTCTCTCTCACTCGTTTCATTCCTTGTCTTTTCTGGTTTCACCATTCGTGCCACCGCTCATTCCCCTGCAGTTGAAGCAATTACTGCAATGAGACTTTACATGGCATTTTGGCAAAACATTGAAACCAAAGTAAAATCAACTAAATTTGGAATTCACAACCGCTCCCTTAAACATTATGTTCGTAATCCCAGAGTATCCCGACTTCATGAAATCTTCTCAAATTTGGTTGAACAAAAGAAGCGCTCATGGCCTGCAAACTGGTCGTACTATCATCACCATGAAACTATTCCAGAATATTCAGAATTCTCATGTGTTACCCCTGCTGCTTCTTTTCCAGCTACACCTTTTCCCTCTCCATCTAAATCAACCTCATCATCGACCTCTTCATCTTCATCCTCCTCATCCTCGACTTCATCATCATCGTCAACCACAAGTTCAAGCTCAACTTCCAGTTCTTCGGAATCAAAACAATCCGGAAAACTTTCCCACTCATCATCAAAATCTTCTCTGTGCTCAAATCCTCCTGTTGTTGATGCTAACCCTCAACCAGAACTTTTGGATCGATCACCCGAAACCAATTCATCTCCTCATGACGATTTTATTCCTGTTCCTGATCTACCATCACCTCAACTCTCAACTATCTCTGATCCACCCACTCAACCAAGTTCATCCCAGGAAACTCAACCACCTTCGGAAATCTCATCTTCACAAGTTCGCCCTGATCTCCAATATCCCACTGACTGGCCTAATCCACCCGATCCCTCGGACTTTGAAGATCCAAATCCTGAAGATGTTCCGTCTCAAGCCTTAATGGGATGTCTTAATCAAAACTTGGGGGACTGAAGGGTAGAAAAACATGAAACCCATCAAGTCTCAATTCGGATCATTATCATGATTTGGAACTTTCCCCAAAACTTAATTTTCTTAATTTCTTTCTTTTAATTTTCTTTAATTTCTTAATTTTGTTGTTTACCCTCTTATGCTTAAAAAAGCGTTTAATTAATGATTCATTGTTAATCCGTTAGATTAAGCCTAAACTTTTAATCATTTAGATGATCTCACAGTTAACAAGTTTTGTCTTAATTTGATCAAAATTGATCAAATTGGAAGAGAAACTTTTTCTCTGTCTTTTTCTCTTTCTTTTCCCTTTCTATTGTTTTTCCACTTTTAAGCTTGATAAAGCTTATCATTTAACCTTTTATCTTAATCGTATGATTAACTAGCCAAGTCGCGACAATAAGCACATATTGGTCATTGTTAATCTATTGTTCTCCCTTATCACTATGATGATTTTCCCTTTTGTCAACAATAATTGTTTCCCCTTTCATCATCATCCTTATTATAATCTCCTAATTTTGTACCCCCTTTTTAATTTCTCCATATAATCAAAGATCAACTGAAAAGATCTTCAGAGTTTATTAAGAGTTTTACTAAGAGTAATTCAGAGTTAATCAAGAGTTAATATGAGAGAAATTCAGAGTAAATTGAATTTAATCCACTCTCATCTGTCTAATTGACAAATCCAACTCGTCTCAACTCATCTCGACTCTTTCTCTCAATCTTATCAGATTTTCCCAGTTCAATGTTATTTTCATTCTTTCTTTTAATAAATATAATCAAAGTTAATTAAACTTAGTACAATCCTTTTCCGATCACTCAGTGATTTGAATTGTGAGTAACGTAGATCCCAAACGGAAGAATTGGAATAAACCGAAAGGGTCCTTCGAACCTCAAATATCTATTTGTGGGTAGATTCCTTCTGAAACTTAGTCTTTGCCTAAGATCATCGAGAAAATCAATCTCATCCTCTTCGAGTTCCGTCTCACCTAATCAAAATTCCCCCACAATATCCACAAAAAGAAAAGACAATCATGATGATAAATAAGTGAGAACAATTTGTTTATCTCAAGTATGAATAAAAATTGCCGATTATCAATCAATATTAGTTCGTTAAATTAGAAGGAAAATTTTCTGAGTTTATGCTCAACTTTGGGTGAAAAATGAGAAAATGTAGCAATTCTGAGCCTTCGGTTTCAACTCTTAGATACTTGAACGTAAAAGATTTGATCCTAAACTCAGAATTTTATTAGGTCAAATTAGATACTCTAAATAACGGTACTGGTGATGATTTCGATCTTGAAATTTATCATCTTTGCTCATGAGACCAAAATATTAATAGTTTATTAAAGTTGTCGATTCAGTTTTGACATGGACACAATCAACTGTCAATTTCAATTGGATGCTCACCTGATAATGTCAATCATATCCTTTTATTGGGTAACAATTGATTGTCCAGTTGATTGGAAAAAAAGTTTAACAAACTAAGACTAATTAAAAAGAGATTGCAATTGATTTGATGATCATTTCAAAGAAATTGGATCAATTCAAGTGAAAGATGAAAAGGGAGAAAAGAGAACGAAAAAAAATGTCAAAAAGGATAATAGGATAAAATGATTAGTCGAAAACATTGGAATCCATTAACTATCATGAAAGTTTTTCTTTCCGAAAAGTTAATCATTTAAATGTTCACCGACCATTGGAAACTTTAAATCTCACCTCATGATTGAAGTTGAGGGAAGATAGGGAATAAAAGTTCTGAACAAATGAACTAAACTGAATCGTAGTAATTACTTGGTGAGTTGTTTTTATTTCATTTTCTTATATATCTTTTTTGTTACTCTCTGAGTGAGATAAATTTTCAAGACAATTGAGACTTGAAATTTGTTGAATTGATTGATATAAAAATAAATCATTTAAGAGTAAAAAATTGACCAGAAAACCCTGAAAATGAAAATAAAAAACTTGAGTTCTAAGGGTGAAAAGCTAACAAATATATATAAAAGTTCAATGTATTCATCCAATGTCCATCCACACTTTAAACTTTCAGTAAGTAAAGAGAGAGAGAGAGATGAAGAAAGGAAGATGAAAGTAAGAGATATATATTGGTCAGTATTTTTACTATTGTAAATATGGTCAAGCAAATCTAACGTTCGATTTGTTGTTGTTGTCGTTGAAAAAAGAGACTCCTTTAAATGTCAAGTCACGTCCATAAGATTGTCCAGTGGGAGGGTCAAGTCACTCTTATATTTATTGGATGAATGAAAGACAGAGACAGAGAGATGACGATGAAAACAAACTATGATTTTGATACCAATAAACGATTCTATCCAATTCATAAATGAGAGAGAAACAGATAAATAAGATGAAGATGAAAGTTGGGAGTTGAGGAGAGACTGAAAATATGATATCGACCCATAAAAGGCCAGTCACATCTTACTGTCCACGTTAAATTTGATTCGAAAGAAAGAAAGAGAAAGAGAAAGAGAGAGAGAGATGATATGAAGATGATCATCTTTTATTCTTAACTCCCTGCAAACTAATATCAATATTAATAGCAATTGAAAATGGAGACAATGAAAATGACCATGTTGAGTGTCACCAGTTTTATCAACATCATCATCATTATCATCTTGATTCACATCTCTAAACACTCATTATGACTCTTATCTCCATCACCATCATCATTATCATCATCATCTTTTACTTATCTCCGAGTGCTTAGATAATCGATGAGAAAAACTACTTTTCTATCAGCATAATGTAGTCCAAATGCTGAATTTTTCATGACCATCATGATGATGTTTCATTTTGTAGCAAAATTTTTTTTCCTTTTCTCCATGAAAAACATTAGCTTACGAATTCTTTTTCTTTCTCTCTCATTCTCTTGTTTTCCATACAATTATTGTTATCATGAAAGTTTTATTTCTATTCAATATTTTGATTCTATTCTCTAAGTTTTTCGATTATTGTTTTTTTTTTCATTCTTTTCTACTCTGATTTTTGTAACATTTTGTTATTACATTTTCAGGATTATCATGATGGATGTGAATCAAATTCTGAGACGGAAACGAATCTAGATTATTTTTTTGCTCTTTCTCTTCCTTTCAAACTTATTCGCTCATCCAAATTCTGATCACCATAGTTTTCTCTCATTGTATCTCTCATGATTTGTTGAATTTGCATTTCATTTGTTATACATGATAATCAGTTTTATCTATGACCATGTTAATCATGTGAATTAATTAAACCATCAGCAGTCTAGAAAAAAGTTCTGGTCCAATATTGATAACATTTTGACCTCGATTTTGTCAATATTAAGGATTAGTGACCAATCCCCTTTATTCATTTGACATTCTATCTCTTTTACATGTAAAACTATTCAGTTGTTCATCTCAATTATCATGTTATTGAGAATTTGAGTTACACTGAGTTTTCTCATGGAATAGAACATGGAAAGTTTGTTCCAATGTTTGACAAAATTCTCCTGGAAAATATGAAATTTTTAATGAGAATGAAAAAGATAAAAAAGTTCTCAAATTTATATGCAATCAAATGTTAATCTGATGACGATAATCATATTACATGATCTTCCAGGGAAGTTTGAGAATTTTTCTCCAGGACAAATGAGAAAAAGAAATTTAGACGAATGAAAAAAAAATATTTCTACCAGAGTTTTGTATTCCAAAGTGTGGAAAATTTCATCAGTAAAATTCTAGTGGGAATTATCGAGGAAAGGAAGTTGATCAATTGATTTAATCTATTGGAATCAGGAAGTGACAGAGAGATTGAAACGGAAAGTTCTGAGAAGGAAAATTCTCTTTCCAAATTCGTAAAGAAAATTGTTGAAATTCTCAGGACTTCCGTCTCAAATAAGAATAACTTATCAGGTAAAAAAAAAGAATATAAAAAAATTCTTTTTATCAGTTTTATCTGTTTTCTTTTTCTTCATCTTCACCAGAATCACCATGAAATGAAAATTTACCGTTAACCTTCAAAATCAAAGCACTGGTCATCTATTTGTTTCAACTTGACCACACAAACACTGAAGGGAAAGAAATGATATTCATATTATGTTTCAGTTTATTTTCCTTCCCTCATCAACACAGGAAAACTCAATGAATAGTAATATTAGAATTACAGAATCGATGATACATGAGATTTATTAGCATTCAGATCAGAAGCTGAATTGAAGAGAAACTTTTTTATCTGGATAATCAGTCACCAGAATTTTTAAAAGTGAATAATTTCTCATATCATGATACAGAAAATACTTTTGAGAAGGAGACAAAATTTGTACCATGATGATCAATATGATCAGAATTTTTCATGATTAACTATTGAGAAGAATTTTTTATTTCGAAATGTATTCAATTTTTCATTCTCAATTTTCAACTGAATCTCATGAACACATTCATCTATTAATATATTAATATTATAACTTTTATCAAGATAAAATTTTGATCATCATCATGTGTTAATATTTGATTGTTATTAACATTATCGATCTGATTCATTTTCCTCCCTGATTAACCACTGAACTTATTTACACTATTAATCATCTAATTATTTCAATTTGCTCATTTACTTGACTGATTCTATTGTTGATATTTCCTATTTGCTGTTTAATATTATATATTTTTTTTTTGCTTCTTGTTGGTGGTTTGGTTTGGTGTGTGTTTTCATGATTTTCAGGGTGAAAGAAAAATGAAATTAGATTCTCAGATTCTCTCCATGAATTATTATGAATAATCTTTAACCTCTATTTCAAGTTTTCTCCATGAATCATTTACTGGTGACACCCATTGTTAATAGATAATGTCATGTATCAATGGTCAGTTTCAAATGTCCAGGGTTAAAGATTAAAGGGTTTACAGTTTGTCTCGTTTTCTTATTGTGTCATAATCATTTATTAATAATTAGATTGTTATTAATTCATTTATTAATAATCTATTCAACATTTTAATCCTCTTGAGATTAAAAGGTTTTAGCTTTGCATTTGCTTGAGGATTAACTGAATGAATTATCACAATTTTCAGGGAAAATTTCAGCATCAAAATTGAGATAATGAGCTGGTGTTGTCATTTGATCATTGGAATTAATTGTTATTAGTATCATTTTGAATTCTAAATTTCAACATTTTGCTTTATTCTCTGAATATTCCAGATTCTCATGTTTTATCTCATGATAATCGAGAAAATTGTTCAAATAATCAACTATATGAATGATGAATTGATAAAGTCAATTAACTTTTATCATTTGATTTCGATTTGATTAATTTTTTTTTACTTCTAACTAAATCAAAAGGTTGATTATTAATTTGAATGATTAATTATTATGTGAGTTTATTGGACATTTTTGGACATCATTTATTTTCAATTGTCAACTTTAGATAATCAAATGACCATGAAAAGTGAAACTTTTTCATTTATACCCATAAGTTTATTCATTAATCTTAAATTTTAATCAAAATTTTGGAAATTTTCTGTTCTTCATGGAGAGAAAATGTTTCTCTCTTTCCATCTTGACCAATCTGATTGTTGATTGTGATTCAAACGTGATCCAATGTTGATAATCAACTAAATTAGACGATGTCCAGTTGATAATCAATCATTATACTGAATTGATCTCATTTTGATCTAATTAGTTATCATCAATCAAGTGAAATGAACAAATAATCAGTTAATCAAATTTACTTATTTCTTCAACAAATTTCGCAATTTTCGTTTCTTTTTCATGATTAAAATAAAGATCATCAAAAGATAATGATACATTTATTCACTCAGATTCGTTATTATACAATTTTCGATGAATTGAAATTTTTATTCTATTCTTTTTGACTAAAATTCCATGTTAACTCTTGGTGCTATTTTATTCAACTTCGAGATGATCTGAATTATTTTCTCAATTCAAGTTGATTTTTCTACTTTTCTATCAATCGAATCACTTTAACCTCTAGACTTCCAAACTTTTTCCTCCAAGTCTCTCTCACTCACTCTCTCTCTCTTTTGTCATTTCCTTTCCCTCTCTGTCACCCAACTCACTCAGCAATATCATGAGAGATTATCTCCACTTGCATTCTCCTTCCTCAACTTCCTTTAGAAGCAAAAAACTTCATCAATACAGTGATTGTATTGATCAATTGAAAAACCTTGATCTTTATAAAAGTAGACACTTTAATGATTAGCTAATCATCAATTTCCAGCATGAAAGCTAATCATGATTAACTAATTATCTCATCACTAAGCTTAAAAGAGCAGATTAAAATAAGAGGAAACCGGAAGATATACTGATCCATCCCTAAAGATGATAAACTTTTTCCCCTTTCATCTCAAAGATAAACTTGAAATCTAATAATTGGATTACCAAAGATTAGATAATGAAAACATGTTCAGTGTATCCATTAAATTGATTATCATTTCCAGATAATCATCTTGACCATCAAGAACAATTAATCATCTACTAATCAATCGCTTATAATCATAATAATCTACTTGAAAGCAATTAACTAATCACATATACAGTTATATATGTAGTCAACTAACCATTTAATCAACCCAACAAAATCCTAAACAAATTGAAACAATAATTAAATCTTAGTAAACTTATTTACTATCAAATTGCTGTGTTGATTTAATTATCTAAATTAAGAGTAACCAAAGTGGTCAAAGTTAATCTTCCTACTGGTCATTTTCAATCACAATGTTTTACTTGATTGTCAGTTAATTTAATCTGAATATTAACTAATTACCAACGAAATTGATTGTCCTCTTATTGAATACACAATAATCAATGGTAATGATCAATATGAAGAGTTGGCAACAATTTAAATTGATCACAATTGAAATACACACAGGAAACAATTGCTTTTCATAGAGACAATTGAAATTTGAAGTAGCAAATTGTAAACAATCAATTTAAATTGTTACAATCAAAATCAAAATCTAATCACTAAGCTAAACAGAAAAATTAAATTGTTCCAATAGTGTATTCATAAGTTGATCTAATTAGACAATTAACTTTACAATTATTAAATTTACTTGAAACTAAATATTATCAAGTTTAATTATCGTTTAAAATGATTGTTCAATCTTAATGATTACTGTTACGTTTAATTATACAACAATTAAATGTTTGATAATTTAAAGTTAATTTAGTTATCATTGGGATAAAATTAATTAACTAAACTAAATTGAAAATTAATCATCATGATGATGGTAAAAGTTAATTAACAATAAAAATAATTGAGGGAAAAAAACTCACAGGCAAAGTTAATTGAATATAAAATTAGTATAAATAGAAATTGAATTATTTAGTTTAATTGATGAGAAGATGAAATTAAATTAACACCAACAATTAACTTTCTTCTCTAAATTGTGATTTAAATCACAAGTAATTTGAGAAAGTTTTGACATTACCAATTTGAATTTCATGGTGATAATAATTCAATCGTGAAGATTGAACATTTCGAGAATAGTGAAAATGAGAGATGAGGAGAAAAAAAGTTCTGATTCATTAAGAAAATGGAATAATCTGAATTAGTAATGAGAGAAAATGTCAAAAATTGAAATGCTGGTGAAAAATCATGATGAATCCATGGTAATGGAGGGGAAGGGCTTGGAATTATTAATAATAATGGTTATCCATAAGTAGATGAAAAAAATCATAATAATAATACATAAAATTCAGCAACAGGAAGGTGAACTTGTATATTGGCTTGAGAGGTGATTTCAAAATTCTGGTGTATTTGCTGGTTGTTTTCATGGTGAAAAAAAAACGATCATGATTATAATTTATTATAATAAATGATGAAAAATTTAACATAATAAAATATATTATCACATTATTATTATTATTTTTGCTTCGTCTTGTTGTTCATTCAATTCTGAATATGAGATGAATTTCAAATGAGTCTATCTGATATAAGCATGATGATGATGAGTTAATGTCACTCTCTCACTCACTCTCTTTCTCACTCTCCCTCTTTATTTTTTTTTCACTGAATCTTATTCATGAAAATGATGAGATGACAAAATTAAATCAAATCAGCTGTTGAAAAAAAGCACAATTGATAAGCAAGCAAAAATTTTCATTCATCTCACTTTTAAAAGGTTATTAAACTATCATGTTTATTGAACTGGTTTCATGTTTCATGGTGATTGTTATATCATGTGTGAGTAAAGTTTTTGAATTTATATTGGTTAATTTTATAAATTAATCTCATGATAATCGTGTGATAAATCAGTGTAAGTGTGTGAGTCTTATTGGTGATTAGATTAATGAATCAAATCTTCAATTTTCACTTGACTTAATTGATCAACCTTTTAATTCATATTATCAATTGTAGTTTGAATTTGAATGTTAATTAATGTTGATTAGAATCTTTTTTTTTTCTTCTCCACCAAGGTGAGAGAGGTGGGAAATGAAGGTGGATTTTAGTTCATTAGTATTGTTGATTAAGAATAAGCTGCAACTAAATTGATTATCATGAAAATGAAGAGAGAGCGAGAGAGAGAGAGGGAAGAAAAAAGTTCCAGCAATTAGAAAAGTCAACTCAGTGGAATAGGAAAAAGTAAAGTTTCCACTCGGAATGAATCAAAGTGGGAAAGTGAAAAGGGAGGGAAAAGTTTATCATCATGTAGACATATTATTCAAATGAATACATGGTAACATCACCAAACTATCACCACAACCAATACTGTCAACGAAAAAACCTCAACAACAATGTTGATGTTAAATTGAAATGTTTATACAAAAGGCAGGAAAACATGGGCTCAGTACTAAGGGTGAGATGGATTTTCAGGGTGAAAGAATCCTTGAGAGAAATGAATAGAAGGAGCAAAAAAAGTGAGAGAGAAAGAGAGGGAGACTGAAATTTCAGCTCAAAACTTTCATGGTGAAAACATCATGAAGAAAAGATGAGAAAAAAGTTATTCTGCCAATCAAAGAATTGATTAACATTATTATTATGGTAAAGTAGAAAATGTAAATTCGAGTGAAAATTTTTTTTGTTCTATTTTCAACTTTATCGAACAAATCGAAGTTAATTAATTAAACTAAAGTGAGAGAGATTGAACGGGAGAGAGAGAGAGAGAAAGTAGAATAAAAAGTGAACGTATAAGACGAAGAAATAAATGAATGTACAGGGTGTTCAGTGAACATTTGGAAAACTTTTCATATCCCGAATGTATTAGAACATTATCTTGTTTTATTTCGAAAATTTGTTTTTTTTTCGAATCTTATTCTGAATCCTTTTCTGTTATTTTAATGTGACATGATCAGTATTCAGCTGAACATTAAATAAAAACCGGAAGATGAAGTTTTCCAAAATCTCTCATGAGGATTTAGCTTGAGAGGATTTTTAGCTTGGATGTTGTTTTTTTATCACCTCACCTATTTGAATGTAATGTAAATGTCGAGTTAGGGTTGGAAAGGTGAAAGAGGTAAAATAGTTCATCTTGAATATAGTTGAAATTGTCAACTTGAAATTTACAGTTAGTTATAAATGAATGACAATTTGTCAAAAGTATTTGTTATATGTAAAAGTCAATACAACTAGAGTATAAATGTAAATAACGGTAAATCAATGGTAACAGTGGTTTTGGTAGATTGTTGTTAGTTTATCATTAACATTTATTTGTACGAATAAATTTTAATCATCTCGAATGAGAAATTAACATTGTTTCAATGTTTTTGTAGAAAATTTTGTTAATTCAAATTTGTTGGGCTGAACTTTTCTCTCCATCACTTTTTTTCATGGGGAATATTTTTCTCTGCTAATATTAATTTTGTCGTTTTCAGTTGAAAACTTTGATGATGTGAACTGAATATGAGTTGATACTTAATTTGATCATTATTTTCCCTACGATGACAATCAATGATAATTAGAGATGATGATGATGGTGATGGTGATGATGGTCTAGATGGAGAAAAGGATGAGGAAGATGCGGAAGGAAAATGTAGGAAATAGGAAGTGGGAGATGGAGAAGAGGAAACCAGAAAGTTGGTTAAATGTAACATGAGTTTGAGAGAAAGTGAAAAATTTGATTCAATTATTGTTATTGAAATTGATGAGAATTTACAATTACATTCAATTAACTGTTGTGTTAATGATGATGACGATGATTAGGGAGGAAGATCACATATGAAAAGATGATAAACTAATATCTTCATAGTTACCATGTTTTTCAGTTTAATTTTCATGATAATGATGATGAGGATAATTTTTTATTCCTCATCTTCTTCATCATCTCTGTCGTTTTGTTTTCTATTGTTGTTGATTTAATGTACTTGATGTTTTTTAAGTGTAAACATTGATTCTGATGATTAAATGAATTGTTCACAATCAATTTGCTATTGTGTCTATTGAACACTTATAATTTTCACCAATTTATCATCATTATCTTCACCGTTTTCATCAAATTCTGTCACAAATTCACCAGCACCGATCATCCAATTTCACCCTCGTTTTTTTTGTAACTTTTTCAATCTCATTGATGATTTCAATTCAATTTCTCAATGAAATCAAGTGAGAGAGAGAGAGACAGAGAGTCAACACCAAAGATACTTGAAACTTTTTCTCTCTCAGCGATTAAATTTTTTTCTAGACATACTAATGAACTCTTGTAATGTATTTTCAGGAGAAAAAAGTTTCAAATTCTAGAATTTCCCTCTCCCTTTTCGATGAACATTACGAATAGAGACAGAAAAAAAATTCGATGGAAAAAGAAAATGTATCATTTTTTTCCCTTCTCTTTGTAATGATAAAATCGATCAGAAGAAACTCATCCATCATGAATTAATATCTAATTATGATCAACAATCAATCTAAATGCAATTAATCAATTCTAATAAATTGTTAACCACAAGAAACTCATTTTACAATATCATCTCTTCCCATAGTTTAACGGCATTACTATTGAAATTCAGGATTCCATTTGCAAATGTAACGGTACTTTCGGATGTTGATGTTCAACCATCAGATGAAAGGTAAGTTTCTTAATTGTTATCACCTTAATTTGAGAAATTTTAATCATGTTACATTAATGAACCAAGGGACAGAGAAATTAATTCAATATCTTTTTAAATGATTTATGCAGAATTGGAAACAATTAACATTTGTTGAAAGTTAATTTACTTTCATTTAATTAATTGATAAGTAAATAGAATGAATTTTACACTTGAAACAATTGAACAATTTACATGAAAATACAATCAAAAGAAAAGTAATAGAATATCAGAATTACTGAATAGCATATATTTCCAGTATTCTCAGTTGTTGAGGGATAATAATTCACTGCAAATGGAATAACATTGATTCAGGGTGAGAAATTTCAACATCAAGTCATGAACAAGGAAATAGAATGAGGAAAAAAACTCAATCTAATTCTGGAGAAACTGAAAAAGTTCATAATGATAAAGAAACAAAAGATTCCATTTCAATTGACTGAATTTAAATTGTGAAAATCTTATCATTTGAGAACAAAGAGAATAAAAAATGAAGAAATTAATATAAATCAGAAAAAGAAGATAGTTGGTGACTGTTGAATAAAACTCAGAATCAGCCTCAGAATTCAGGGTGAGATAAATAATTCAATTCAGCGAAGACAATTAATTGGAAGAAAAATAAGAACCAAACAGTATTCGCCTTTGAACTGTTTGTTTATTTTTTTCTCGTTCGAACCCAAAACAATGTTATAAATTGCTCGAAATGATGATGATGATCATCATCATCATGAGCCCATTATATAAATTCTGTAATTCCCTGTAAAGTGAATATATAAGAATGAACTTTTCTCTCTCCATCTACTGTTATTTATTATCTCTTTTGTGGTTTCTTTTTTATTCTTCTACTACTTATTATTCTGATTCCAATGTTATATCTTTCTCTTTCCTCCTTGCAATCACCTTTTCTCCAATATTATCATGGTGAATTCAGTAAAATGCAATTCCGTAATCTGATTGAAGATTGGATGGAGATTGGCAACGATGAGAATGGTAATCAAAGTAAACCTTCAATAAAGATAACCAAAGAGGAGCTGAATACTTTAAAAGATTTGGTAAGACGACAATAATAAATGCTAAATGATGATGATGATAATATCATAATTTCAAGTTTAAATCCCTTTTTTTAGCACCTACGGATAAGGTACATGAACGGTGGCTTGGAAACTTGATCCACCTTCAATCACACCTTGATTATTAGACAATTTCCTTCCTCATCTAAAAACCGTTAAATTTACATCTCATTTTACCTTTAACTTTGCTCTCTCATTGTTGTCATTGATACACTTGCAATGATAATTTACTTTATGATAACTTTATCATCATCATTAATCTTCCTCATCCTCATGCTCATCTTTTTTTTCCTTACCTGTTATTCTTGTATTTTCATCTTTTCTACCACAGACTAATAGGCATATTCGGTTGAGAGAATTGCTTCTTGAGTACTCCCAAGATGCCTCAATGATATTTATGTAAGTATATTTATTTTAAGTTGTTCTCTTTTTTTTTCATTCATCATCATCTTTTTATCTGCATCTTTCTCATGAAAATCATTTTTCTCTTCAATTTTCTAACGATTCTTTATATTCCCATGTATGTATACCTTTTTTTTTTAAGATGAAATTGAAGCTCAATCAATTAGGTTATTCTGGTATAACTAAGTCAAAATTTTCCAAATGATAATAAATTTTCTGAGTAAATGTTATATAAGATGAAGGGAGTTTGGTGATTGAATTGATATAAATCCATGAATAGAATGCTAGTCAAGGATGAAATACTCTTGCCTTTGAAAGTCGTTTTTGCTCTCTCTCTCTCTCTCTCTCTCTCTCTCTCTCTCTCTCTCTCTCATCCTCATCTGCTCTCTTTCATGAAAGAATGTGCTCATTTTTCATGGGGATAAATGCTGGAAACAGATTCTTTCAGATTTCAACTGAGATAGAATTGAAAATGTTACAATTTGCATCACTTTTTTACTTTATTCTGATGCCAAGGTGGAAAATAAATCACCGTAAATAATATCATAATGATCGCCATATATTGAACACTATTATTAAATTATCCAATAGAATATCGGTTATTATCAGTCAATATTATTAAATCTTCTTCTTAAGTTCACGAACTTTATGCAAATAAACATATTCGATAGATGAATCCATATTTTCCAATTGAATTTCTAACCTTATATGTAAACCATTTTTTCCTCTCATTTTTCACCAACAGGACTTTACCTATTCCTCGGCGGGATTGTACCTCAGCTCCGCTCTACATGGCCTGGTTAGAGATGTTGACCCAAAATATGCCACCGTTTATATTGGTTCGTGGTAATCAGACCAACGTGTTAACCTTTTACTGTTGAAAAAATTGTTCTCCATCATTTAGAACTCGAACAATTTTCAATCCTAATCAATCATCATGAATTGAAATCGCTGAATGATTATCATGATCACCATTATTATTTACCTTTCATCATCATTAGTTTATTATTATTATTCTTATTATTATTATCTTTTAATTGCTTCCATCCAAAGAGCATAAACATTTTCCATTAGAATCAATTTTCTTTAGCAATTAACTTTGCATTTTTTTCTTCTCTCATTTTTTTGGCTAAATTGTTTAGATTTTTGCTCTTTTCTTTTCGTTTCTCAATCAACTATTAATTATTTCAATAGATAATTTTGATTAATCGTCTTAATTGTTGCCACTTCTCAGTTGATGATTTTCAATCAACACTTCATGTTATATATATAAACCATTTCATTCATTATCATCCTTCATCATTATCCTAAATTGACACAATCAATTAACTATTATCAACTTATATAAAAGTCTCTCTCTATATATAATTAATTGATAACGAAATTCAATTCCCTCGAAAAAAAGTATTTTGTAAAATTGACTCTTAAACAATCAAAACCACAATTTAAAATTTCATTTCTTATCAATTGAAATTACGAAAAATAAATGATACCAAAACGTTTTATTCAAGAATCAATTTCGTCTCTTTTATTATTATATTTTGCACCTCGAATAACTTGTTGACTTGTTCGTAAGTCTTGGGAAAAGTTCACAAAAGTTTTCGAGAAATCTTTCTTTCCAAAACTCTTAATGACATCTATTGATATTCTTAACAACTTTCCACTCAACACTATTACGATAGCAATGGAAACTATCCAGGAACTTATTCCATTAATTAGTTACTCACAAATCATTCAAAATCTTTATTGTCAAGAAAATTTTCCATTACATTGTCTTGATAACAATTAGAATTCACTCCAATCATTATATTGAACCAACAAGCATCGAGTTTCCAAATCTCGCGGAATTTGTCAAATTCAATTCGTGCCACTAGTTGGCAGCACTTTGTCGATTCGAAAAATTTTCGTTCATATTTCCATCGCCATCTAGTATCAGTTGTGTGCACGAAGTACAAGCTACGAAATTTGAAGTATCCAAAGAAAAGTCAATTGTGCTTAGTGAGTAACAATTAGTTAATTATTTGAAAATAAACATTTGAATTTATATTTTTCAACTGATATTTGAATGTCTAAAAAGTTAGCATGAAGTCTCATGCTATGGAAGCTAATATGAAGACAATTACAAGAGAGAGAAGAAAAGTTTTTAAAGTTTTTTCGTTTCAAACAATTATCCAAATGAGACTTGAATGAAACCAAGAAATTAAAGAAAAGTGAAAATTGTGGACTCATGTTGTGGGTTGACGTTTTTCATGAATGACCGACCAACCATTAATTCAGTGATTTAAAAGCTAATAACAACAAGAAAAAGTGATGTACAAGCAAAAGCGAGTGAGAGAGGGAGACAAAGATTAACAAAGTATAAAATCATAAAGATGATGATTAAATCCAATTTCATCTTTGATTAAAACCACCTTACCTTTGCATCTTTCATCTTAATCATCATCATCATCATCATTATCATCATCAACAACAGCATTAATACCGTCCCTTGGTTCAACTTTCATTTTCTTCCTCTTCAACCACCATTTTTTTTCCTCCTCACATCTTTTTTGAATCTTCTTTCTCCATCATCATTACCACTACCTCCTCCTCCTCCTTTTCATCCTCATCCTCTCCTCCCCTGAGGCTGATTTCTAGGGTCTCCCTTGACTTGACAAGAAATTATCAACTTCCGCTCCTTTCTACCTTCATATATGTATTAGTTAATTTATCTTTTGTCTTCATCATGAATAGACCTGTTTAACCATCAAACCAACCGTGGTTGTCGCTTCAATTGTAATACAAGAGAGAGAGAGAGAGAGAGAGAGAGAGAGAGAGAGAGAGAGAGAGAGAGAGAGAGAGAGATCACATTGGAAGATTTAATCATCGTCTTCCAAAATCAACGAGGTGTAGGACCAACGAGAGAGGGAAGATGAACGAAAAGAAAATGTCTGTAAACTTCCGTTGAGAATTATATTTGAAAAGGAAAATCTATCATCATCATCCTCATCATCATAAGAAAAGGAACTAGATTAAAAAAAGATGATGAAGATTAATAAGAAAGAAAAGAATTGAAAAATATAAGAGAAAGAAGATAAATAAACAAACATGATGACAATTACGAGGAAAACAATCAACGGACATTTGGTCAATTACATTGTGATTAAATAATAGCACAATTGTTACAAATCTAATCTAAATCTTGCTTGAGGTTAGAATCATGTTAATCTAGTTCATTCATTTGTAGGCAATTGTATTAGGAAAATGTTCACCAATCAATTCAATTTTCTAATAACAGTTTTGTATAATAACAAATAGAAGGGAAAAAAATATTATTCAACTTCAAATTCGAGGTGAAAACTTTCCAACTAATATAATATTCAATTCTAATCCAATGGTAAATATTGACATAAGCACAACATCAACAATCCAATGTATCCAATAAGTATAATAATAAAGTCTATTCATGAATAATAACATTTAAAACTTTTTTTTTCTCTCCATCCTCCTCTCAATTTTTACCTTTTGTTACATTAGAACTTGAAATTTACATATTCGAGGAAAAAAGTTTTCATTTCATTTTCTTTCCATTGATACAAATTGTTCAACTGAAAACTACTTTTTTCCTTCAACTCAATTAGTTCTAATTTAGTTCTAATTGTAAACACTCACATTAAAGTAATTGGACTAATGTGGTTGCAAAGTTTTCTTCCCGAATTCATTTATCATTGAAGATGAAATCTATCGGTGAATGTTATCCATGTGTAAGTCAAACAGCAATTAACTAATCAACCTGATTCTCTCTCTCTCTCTCTATCTCTTATGATTAGTTAATTGTTACACAGGGAAAAAAATTTGATTGTTTCTCCATTTTGGATCCATTAATTTGTACGTGCGTGTCAAAGGTAAAACTTATAATTGTTTGTTGTGATATGTAAAGGAAAATGATGAAATAAAAAAAAAACAAGGCCTCATGAGAGGATGAGGATGCTCACGAAATTTAGTCTTCATCAACTTCATCTTAATCAACATATGTAATTTACAAATCAAGTTAATATCCGGTGAGACTAATTTTGAGGTCCAATCACTTGGTCACTTCCGTTAAGATTAACAATATAATCGAGGGGATAATTTTACAAACTGGACAGGGAATGGTCAACTTGTAATAGTAATAATAACAACTGTCTTTTCATTAATGTTTTCATAGCCTTAGGGTAAAATATTGATCCAAGTATTAGATGTTTAAATTACTCTGTTATTGAGATTTTCTCATTTCTCTTTGATTAATTGAAAGGAAAATGGTCAATTGAAGGATAACGTGTCTTTTATTAAATTGACCATTACAAAAGTTTTACTATTTACCTTTTGTACATGATAATCAACAACAATCAAGGTAAATTTTGGTGTGTTTTCTCCCTCAACTGTTAACCTCATATTTACCCTCAACTAACTAACCTCAGTTCTTTGTTTACTAACCCTTTAAGTTTTCAATAAAAATAATTAAGTGCTAATTAAAAACTACCTCTACCTTAGCAATTAGTTCATCCTTTCTCGGAATTCCCTGGTAGGGTTGTACCTCGTACATACTGTAAGGGTGAGAAATAATCTCCTCAACTCTTCTTGATGATTCTCATGAATCTCTTTGGAACTCGAATTCCCTTTTCGTTTCTTTTAAATTTTCATTAATTTCTTTCAAAAGTTAATTTGCTCTTTTAATTGTCATTTTAGTAAGAGACAAATTTTCTCTTTCTTTTATCTTCTTTTTAATCTTATCATTAATTGTATTAATAAGCCAAAAGGTTAGATTATTACTAATACCTGTAATAATGCTTTCTAAAGCTAAACGGTTATGATTAACCTCATTGGTAATTTGATTAACCTTTATTAGTTAATCTATACGTCTCGAGACAAGAAGATAATCTTCTGTTTCCATCAATGGCGTCTTCAAGCTTATTAAGTCTCCCTAAAAATTTTGATTACTTTGTTTAATTATCTTATCAAAAATATTAAGTTTAATCTGAACTCTCAAGTTGTTAAGTTGAGATTTTCATCAATATTGTTCTTGTTCAACTCTAGTTGAATTTTAATATTGTTTTCAATAAACTTCATGATTACTTCAGTAATTCTTTGTATCTCTACAATTCTGATTTTCTACATTTAATTGTTGATAACTCGAGTTATTTGAGTGAGAGATCCTGTATCCGAACCCTTAAGATTAGAGAAAGGCTAATCGCAATCTCTGGTTTATTACCAATTCTCTATCCTCTTGGATAATCTTCGTTAGTTCCGTCTAACATTTCGAGAATTCCATTTCTCATTCCTTTCATCTGGCGACCTAGGCAGGATCTCTTAACTCTTCCTTCTTACTTGTGTTCTATTCTTTGTGAATTATAATCAACATGCCTAAAGGTGTACGAAAATCTCCCACCGTAGAGAATCTTCTCGAAAAGATTGATCTTCCTCAAATGAAGACTCATCTCAATCAATGGAAAGTTTCCGCTCCAACGGATAATCTTGCTACAAAACGGTTTGTAGAATCTATCCAAACATTTTATCTTCTTAATGGTGACGAAATCGATGACATCGATGTTTACAACCTTCCTGAAGAAGAATTCGGAAGTATTACTTTCCCTGAATGGATCAAAACACTCCGTTCATCTGGTTTGAATGAATCTGAACTCCATAGACTCTTATCTTCTGTTCGTGATTTTGAAACTCTTGTGTCACTTACTACTGACGAATTCAACGCCTTGGAATTACCTCTTGGTACTATGAAAAAGGTTCATAAATTCATCGTCGACAATGGTGGTAATAGTGAATTTGTTCCCGTTACACGACCTCTTGGCCCTATGGACGATTCGTCTTCTCTCATTCATCCTCCTTCTGATTTGGTTTCAAGTCTAAATTTCATCGCTGAGAAAATGGCTTCTTCTTCCAAATCCCATATTCCAGATCCTGTTGTTCCTCCATTCAAGAAAGGAGATAAAATGAAGGACTGGGTCCGATTCACTGTGAATCGATTGAAACTTGAACCCGTTGACGACAACACTCGTCTTCGATGTTTTAAAAAGGCTCTAGCTCATGAAATCTTCGATTTACTTGAGTCTCTCGGTAACATTAGTGAATATCAAGACTACCTCGAAGCTGTTAACCTTAAATTGGATATTCCTTCTTTATCCGCCGGTGCAGATTATGCTCTTGACTCGTGTCGTTACCAATTCAAAGAACCTCCTGCTACTTTTATCACCAACCTTAAAACATTGGTTCGTGACTCTCTTGGTGAACTTCCAACTAAAGCCTGGCTCCACCAAATTCTATCACATATCCCTTACGATATCAAACGTGAAATTTATAAGACTGGTGCCCAGAAATCGGAAGAATCGATTCTTGATCATCTTTACCGTATCTACTATGATAAGCAAAAATCTAATGATACTTCTAAGTACCAACGTGATCAACGTCATCCTCGATCCAAGTCCAAAGAAAATCCTTTATCAGATAAAGATAAAACTGGTAAATTCTGTCGCTACTGTAAAGGTACCGACCATGAAATCCAAGATTGCCCTAAAAGAAAGGCAAAAGATGCTCTCAGAGGAACTTCATCTCGTAATGTTTCTCATTCTACTGATTCTAATCAGTCTGCTGTCGCTAAATTAACTTTCTCTTCTGGCGAAGAAGTTAAATGTGCTGATGCTGCTCGTGTTGATGGATTTGCGTTCATCGTTTCTGAAGAAAATCTTAAAGTTCCAACCATCACTCGTGTAGGTGATTGGGATATGTCGAGTACTGCCCTTGTTACACTTAACTGTTATTCCCCTTCTCGAGAAAAAATCAAGACAATTAAAGTCCTTGTAGACACTGGTGCTAATTGTGCTGTGATTGATTATGATTTAGCTTTAAAACTTGGTGTTGACATCGTTAAATGTGACACCCCAATTCGTGGCATCGCTGCTGATGTCCAATCGCTTGGAATAGCCTACGCTGCTGTTAAGCATGACAAAATGAACGATACTCGTTTAATTAAGCTTCATGTTGTTCGAGACTTCGAACCCGTTTTTCTTCTTAGTAATGTGTTCCTACACTTATACTTTATGCTTCTAAGCTCGGATGGCATCACCTTAAAGTCTTATGTTCGTGAAACAATCGATGGAAAACTTTACGAACCCGAGTTTAAATTTCGATTTTGTACCAACGCGGAACAAAAGAAACTCATTAATGATTCTCCATTTTATCATTATTCTGCCAATCCTCAAATCATGGAAAACCGTCCCATGGATTCATTTTGTAAGCAACTAACTTTGCTTCCTGCTGAAATTGAAACTCGAGATCATCGAATTTGCAAAATGCAATCGCTCGAGCCAAATGAACTTCACTTCAATCATGAAATTCTGTATGGAACAGATAATGAGATTGATATTGTTCATGATTTTGAAAATGTAAAACTCGATTACATTCCTGTTGAAAATATTGTTCTTACAACTAACGAACCTGATGAGTTTTTGGTAAAACTCAAATCTCGGATCAATCCCGAATTATCGTTAGAACGACAAAATGAATTAATTTCACTCATGTGTGAATTCAAATCGGTCTTTAGTCAAAATAAAAAAGACCTTGGTTTCGTTTCATCCGAAATCTGTCCTGTTGTCATTGACATTGGAGACAATGTCATTCCATACCAAAAGCCTTACGCTTGTACCATCGGGAAAAGAAAAGCTTTCGCCCAAGTTATACAAGATCTCATCGATGCTGATATTATCGAACCATCTACCGCTGAAGGTGGATCTCCTGCACTTTTGGTACCACGAGCTGATAAAACTTTTCGTCTCGTGACTGATTTTCGAAATCTTAATCGGATAACCCGAATTCCTTCGTATCCAATGCCAAGAATTAATGACTGTCTCGAAACAGTTAGAGGAGGCAAATACTTTAACATGTTCGACCTCGCTCAGGGTTACCATCAGATCGAGTTACCTCGAGGTGAGCGTGAAAAGACTGTATTTGTCACTCCAGACGGTAAATTCCAGTATAAACGTTTACCAATGGGTTTATCTGGTGCTCCATTTCTATTTCAGAAATTAATCAACACCGTCCTCAAAGACCTTCAATATGTCGATTGCCTCGGTTACTTCGACGACGTTCCCGTTATTGGAAAAAGTTGGGAACAACTAATGGATACTACTCGAATAGTTTTGGAAAGATTCCAACAATTCAACCTCAAGGTAAAACTTGAAAAATGCAAATTTGGTTTTACGGAGATCGTTCTCCTCGGTCATCTAGTTAACGGTGAAGGAATTAAACCCGATCCGAAAAAGGTATTGAGCTTAAAAAGACTACCTTATCCACGGAATGTCAGAGAACTTCAAAGCATCTTGGGATGTTATAATTATTTCTCGAGATATATTCCGAATTTTTCTAAATTGGCCGCTCCCTTATATCGTTTGACTTCTAAGGAACGAAAATTTACTATGTTACCCGAAGATCGTAAAGCTCTGGATACTTTAAAAAATTCTTTGGTAGAAACTACTATGCTTGTACACTACGATCCTAATCTTCGTAGAAAAATTTCGGTAGATGCAAGTGACATCGCTGTCGGTGGATTACTCCTTCAAGAAGACAAAAATTCTGAAAATTATAATCCTGATCAACCGATTGAACAAGTTAAAGATTGGCTCCCAATTAGTTTCTTCTCAGCTAAGCTACAGAAACACCAACAATCTTACACAGTTTCAGAAAAAGAATTGGTCGCTATCCTCGAAGGAATTAGTAAATTCAAACATTTTCTCGATGGAGAAGAATTTCTCATCGAAACGGATCATCACGCGTTGTGTCAGATCCCCAAGATCAAATTTAAAAATCTTCGATTAGATCGCTGGTCTATGATTCTAAATCAATACAAATATAAAATTGTTCATCGTGCTGGAAACCTTCATATTGCCGATTGTTTCAGTCGTTACCAGACTGAGTGGGATCATCGTGCTCTAGATCCTGATCAAGAGATCGACGATATTTGTTTATCCTGTTATGATGACACCTCGGAGTATGAAAATTTTCTATTAGGTTTGAACCTCCTTTTCTTTGGTCTAAATCAACCAATTATTGATTTCAAAAATGTTCCGTTAATCGCTTTCATTGCAAATGAATCGCTCTCTCCATGGCTTCAAAAAGTTTTGGAATTTCAAGAAACTGACGATCAATGTCAGAAAATCAAAGATTCAGTCAACAAGAAAAATTCTTCTGCGAATCATCATTATGTCCTCAAAGACAATTTAATTTATCGTAAAGATAAAAATAACAATCGAATGCATCGTCTTCTCATCAATCAAGACTTGCTACACAAAATTTTCCTCGAAGAACATGCATCGCCTATGGCTGGACATTTAGGATTCGAAAAAACTTACGATCGAATCGCAAAAAGATATTGGTGTCCCTACATGTTTGATTACATCAAATCACTTTGTTCAAGTTGTCAAACTTGCCAAAAATCCAAACCTGGAAATATCATTTATTATGATCCACAGAAAAAACCAATTCCTGAAAGTATTTTCATTCGGCTTGAGCTCGACGCTCAAGGCCCCATTACCATCAATGGTAAAAAGAAAATTATTCTCGTCCTCGTAGACACTCTCTCTCGATTCTGTTATGCCAAATGGTTACCAAATCAAAAGACACCTCAAGTGAAAAGTTTCCTGTTTGCTTATTTCTGCCTCTATGGTCTCCCAAAGGTCATCCAAACGGACCAAGGAACCAATTTTATGAGCATCGAACTTCAAAACTTTTTCGAAAAATTTGGTATAAAACATGTATGGTCAAATTCATACCACCCTCAATCCCAAGGATTAGTGGAAAGATATAATCGCACCATCGCAGAAAGGCTCAGAACTTTTGTTCAAGATTATGGTACGAAAGATATCAAAGAAGGCCTCGAAGCTTCAGTCTTCGCAATCAATTCATCAATTCACAAAATAACCAGATTTTCACCTTTTTATTTGGTTCATGGAATTGATCCTCGAAGATCATTGGATAATCATCTCAACATTAACATTGTTAATAAGTTCACTGTTGAAGAATCAAGACAATTAGCTCGTGCACGTTTACTTGCTCAACAAAATTACTACATCAATCGCATGAAAAAGCTTCATCCATCATCTCCTTATATCATCGGTGATTTCGTTTGGATTAACAATGAATCTGTGAACTCTGAACTTAGCAAAAAATTGTGCAAAAATTTCAATGGTCCATTCCTAGTGATCGAAATCAACAAAGGCTCTTTAACCCTTTTAGATTTAGATGATTTCGAAATCTTTACTGCTAATTCAAATAACAGTAAACCTTTTACAGGTCAAGTAACTGAAAAAATGATTCAGTTAAAAGATGAATATTTCAATTCAAACAGCCAAGATTGGCTCGAACCTGAAAATTTCGATAATTTGAGACCTGAACTAATTGAAAACGAATCTAATCCTGTATCGATTGAAGATACAAATCAAAATTCGTTTATCAATTTTGATGATTCTATTGAATCTGAATCAATTCCAATTGATTCTTTGCACGAAAATTCTGATCAAATAGCAGATTCGAATCAACTAAGTTTAACTAAAACTAAACAGACTCGAATCTCTGCTGATAAATTAATTGCTAATCAACCACAATTAATTGGTCAAACTCAAGATAAACCTTTGACTCGTGCCAATCGGAAACAACAAGAAAATATTGTTTTCATTTGTTTAATTACTGACAAAAATTTCTCACGGTTAAGTAAACAAAATTGTTTATTTTCTCGAGAAAAAGTCATTAAATCCTTTGACTTTTTTGATCAGTCTAATTTGATCTCTCAATCTCTTAACGTCAAATTTTCAATCGTATATATTTGCATTGAAAATCGATCTAAGCTTCTTAGCTTAATAACTCGAAATTTGCTTTTAATCTCGAGATCAAATTATCATTTTAGTTTACGCTTTTTTAAACATTCTCTCTGTGTTTACCTCATCTTTAAGCTCTCACTTTTTTATCTCCTTCTCGTACATATAAAAACAATGTCCGAAAGTCCCAAACCCGTCACTCTAATTTGTGAAGTCTCTCCAACTAGTTTTCTTAACCTGTCATCTAGTGATTCCTCGACTTCTTCTTTATTGGACTTATCTCGTGATAATCAACAATCGTCTTCAAGTGAAAAACGTTCATCACCTTATCTCGAGATCGCCAAAAAACGTAAATTAGATTCAACAATGAACAGTGAAACCATCAATTGGGATGTCGAATCTCAAAGTTCTAGTGAAACTGGTGATTCTGTTTTCTCTGAACCAGAAGTTAATCCTTCGGAGAAATCAAGTTCTCAAACTGAGGCTCGTGTCAACGTTTCTTCAGGAAAACCAATCTTCAATTCATCTACTTTTGTCGTCCCAAAGGATCGATATTTGGAACCTCATGAATATCCATTCGAGAAAAATGAATATCAAGTTCCCTTAGCAGCCCCTGTTCCTCATCATTATTCATTGGAAAAATTTGGTGAGATCAAAACTCAAATGATTGCTAAAGCAAAGATCTTTGAAGATAAGAAAAAATCATTTAATCTCATGATCAAGGAAAAAGTTTTCTTAAACTTAATCAATTCTCAAAAAATCACTGAGGCTGATTTACCTGATGCTCCTCGTGGACTTTCCCGTTCAAAAGTGATTCTCCCTTGTATCAATCAACTCATCGACACGATTAACTGTACCCTTTGTGAACACATTTGTATTTCACCAAAATCATGTTCATCATGTTCAAAGTGGTATTGTTTTGAATGCATCAATTGGCTTCGTAACCTCATTCCTGTTGTCAATCTCATTCCTCTAGGAACTGAAGATGAATTTCTCTGTATTTTCCCTGAATGTGTAGTTCGAACCACCGTTAATGATGCTTATCCCAAATTCCAGGATATTAAAAGCTCAACTGAGCTTGAGAAATATAATTCCAGCTTATTTATCTGTCGACGTTCTCATTGTCGAAACAGTTTCTCTCCTCTTGTCTTCTTGGAACACGAAAAGAAATGTCGTCGTGGTCTCTTCGAAGAGGAAATTGAAGTGGAATTTAAAAAAGTTTTTCTCCCTGGACCTGCTCGAACATCCCTGGCAAATGAACCTCGTCGATTGGCTACATTCGCCCCTTGCCACATTAAGCAAGCTCCTCTACCACCAGCTAAATCAATTCCTGAGAAGGTAGAAGGTGATCTTGGCCTCTTAGCATGTTTAACTCATGTTCGTGATAAGAATCCCGAAGATCCATTATTAGGACCCGTTGCCATTAGACAATATGCCAACATTAACTTTGGTCATTGGACTAGTTATCGAAGACAAAAAGACCCATCAGCTCCGATCTATGAAGGTGAGCAATGGTTACAAGACATTGGTTTCGAACCAACAATTGGAAAACGTCTTCCTCCTAATTCTTTCGTAAGACCTGAGACTTTCTTCTGGAAAGGAAATGTTCCTCAATATCTCACCGCCGCTTCTAAAGAATGGCTAACTATAGCTAATGGTCGACCAAAATTTCCTGATGATTCTCATTATCAATCAATCGCAAGTGATAATGAAAGTGTTGATCTTCCCTTCGTCAAAATTGACCCTCTTCAACGACTAAGTGAAGAAAAATTGGCTTATGTTCTCGAAAACGCTCAGAAACAATTTCCGAGTCTTCGAAATCTATTTCGTCAAGAAGCCCCATCACCATGCATTGACATGGAACAAGTTGCTCGTCGTCAACAAAAACAGCAACAAATTTTCAAAAATTTTCAAGCTAAGACTCGAATCCAAATTCCTCGATTCCCATCAATTTCGTGAATCGAATCAGTGAAAATGTTTCTAAACATCCTAATCCAAAAACAACCTTCGGCATCAACATGGCCTACGCTCGTGTAAAAGAGTTCAATGGAAATCGATTTCTACTCATGCCTCGACCTGTTTGGATTATTATAATCGATGGTTATAAGGAAATAATTTATGAAACTTTCGTAAAGTATAAAGCTGTTGAACGAATGGATTCGTATTTTCATGGCTTAACCTTCAGGGATATTAAAGATGCAAAAACTTTGGCCTGTGTTAAAGATCAAGTTATTACTTTCTTAGCCGCCGCTGATACCATCGTTGGTTCTGGTTTGATTAACATGTTCCATGCCCTGAATCTTTCTTCCTTCGAAGTGAATGGCTTGAAGCCTAAATTGCGTGAAATGACTCAGTATCTTTCACCTTATCGATCTAATCCCGCATCAATTTCTTTAATTTCATATTTATTATTCTCGGGATTTACCTTGGAAAAGAAACCACACTCTCCAGGAGTAGAAGCCACCGTCACCATGATACTCTACATGGCTTATTGGCCTGAAATCGAAAATAAATGTATCGATTTGGAAGACGGAATCCACCACGGAAACATCCCACTAACTTGTAACAATCAACAAGTTTCAACTTTACTCAAAATCTTCGCAGAAAAAGTGGAAAGTGGACAAGCTCAGTGGCCTACGGATTGGGCTTATTACAAGCACCCAAGGATCGATCCCTATTATTCTGAATCACGATGTGTAACCCCGAATTCCTCCCTATCAGTTACACCTATCGTCTCTAAACCTTTAGTTCCTACTCCCATTGAGGAAGATGAAACTAATGATGATTCCGCTCGAGAGGAAAAAGATGAACAAGTTGTCTTAAAAGTTATTCAGGAAGTAGTTTCAAAACTACAAGATAAAATAATTGATGATTCTCTTGAATCTATTGAGCAAACTGATAACTTAGTTAAAGAATCTCTTAAAGATTCTCGTGAACCTCTCAAGTCAACATCATCTTCAGGGTCATCTCATTCCAGTAATTCTGTTCGAATCAGTTCAGAAGTATTGAAGAGAGTTCTTGATCAAGAAGACCGGATGTGTAAGGGTGAGAAATAATCTCCTCAACTCTTCTTGATGATTCTCATGAATCTCTTTGGAACTCGAATTCCCTTTTCGTTTCTTTTAAATTTTCATTAATTTCTTTCAAAAGTTAATTTGCTCTTTTAATTGTCATTTTAGTAAGAGACAAATTTTCTCTTTCTTTTATCTTCTTTTTAATCTTATCATTAATTGTATTAATAAGCCAAAAGGTTAGATTATTACTAATACCTGTAATAATGCTTTCTAAAGCTAAACGGTTATGATTAACCTCATTGGTAATTTGATTAACCTTTATTAGTTAATCTATACGTCTCGAGACAAGAAGATAATCTTCTGTTTCCATCAATGGCGTCTTCAAGCTTATTAAGTCTCCCAAAAAATTTTGATTACTTTGTTTAATTATCTTATCAAAAATATTAAGTTTAATCTGAACTCTCAAGTTGTTAAGTTGAGATTTTCATCAATATTGTTCTTGTTCAACTCTAGTTGAATTTTAATATTGTTTTCAATAAACTTCATGATTACTTCAGTAATTTGTATCTCTACAATTCTGATTTTCACATTTAATTGTTGATAACTCGAGTTATTTGAGTGAGAGATCCTGTATCCGAACCCTTAAGATTAGAGAAAGGCTAATCGCAATCTCTGGTTTATTACCAATTCTCTATCCTCTTGGATAATCTTCGTTAGTTCCGTCTAACATTTCGAGAATTCCATTTCTCATTCCTTTCAATACATACTTACAAATTGGTGGAGATGTCTTCACTAATTCTAAAGTGAGAGTAGTTTCAAAAAGAGCTCGTTTAATCACCTTTAAAGAAACGACCTATAAGTTAAGCTTCGGTTTAACCAAAAAGCTTAAAACTTCCGTTTCCTGATTTCAGCACTAAAAGGTCTTTGTGTTAGAGGGAACAAGGTCCTTGTTCCCCTAACACTCAACCTTTCATTATTCTTTTTTTAGGGAAACAAACCCATAACTGTGTTAAGTGTTAAGTGAAAGTGGGATAAAATATCCAAAAGGTTCAACATGTTCAGTGATAATGAGAAAACCCCCAAACCAACACACCCAAAATCTCAGAATGAGAATATCACCAGAAATGAATTAATTGGCATTGCCATTGAGTGGGGTATAAATAACCCAACCCAAAAACCCGATATAAAGTTACAGCGTGAAATCTGGGAAGCCCAGTATATTCAAAAGATGTTTGAGTTAGACGGTGAAGAAATTTCAACCGAATTTGGAATCGACTCTAAGAGAGAGTTTCCTGTTAAATGGATGGACGGGATCGAATTGAGGAAAATTGGCCTCGATTTCGAATCGCTCATCACCCTCATCAATAATAAAATCTACCAAGTAGAGCGATTCAAAGCCTACACCAAGAAACAAATCGAAGAAGATTTGGATCTTCCCCCTGCTGTTGCCACGTTATTGGCGAATAAATATTCGTCAATGGAACAGTCTACAATGCTTCAAAGTCTAGAGAGACTAAATCTACAAGAAAAAGAAAAGCAATTGAATTTTGCTCAACAACAAGCCCTGAAAAGAATTGATAAAAGGCGTTGGCCAAATAAAGAAAAACAATCTTTCACCGATTTCATCAAGTCCTTGGAGTGGGATCTAAGGACCTTAGACCCCACCAAGGGCTCGTGGATCGAGCACACCACTGTTCTCTTGGAAAACGATGCCAGAGAGTTCGCAGAAAAATTAAATTCATCATCACCTTTCATTCAATACGATGAATGGAAAGAAAACTTATAAATTCTACAATCACATCGAGTGAAAAAGCTGATGCGATTTACAATACAGTCCAAAAAAGGTATGATTCTCGAAATGATCCAAGAGACCATTTCAAGAAAATTGAAACTTCGCTTAAAATTGTTTACCCCGAGGCCTCAAGTAAAACCTTAGCCCTCTTATTGTTATCCTCTTTACCTTATTACCTACAAAACGAAATTATCCCTGAAATAATTAGCCTCGATATTGAGACTATCAAGGCCAAAGTGATTGGTCATTGGCAGAAAAATAAAGCCAAAATTGAAAGTAGAAGGTTACGACCCTCACAAGGTCAAGACAATTCAAATTCAAATTGTAGGTCGAATGGTAAATCACCTTCATCATCACCCTCATCTAACCCTAAACCCAAATGTAATCATTGTAAGTCCTCAACTCATTTAGAAGAAGATTGTTGGACAAAATTTCCTGAGAAACGCCCGAAAAGAGATCAACAAAATTCTGTCGCTAATAAGGCTAACAACGTGGAAGTTGAGGAGCAACTTAGTGATGGTAGCGTTAATACAACGCGTCTTATAGCTAATAAAAATAAAAGTGGTTCTTCGGAGAAAGTCCGACATCCAATGATCACCTTCAGAATAAATAACATTCAAATTGAAGGGATGTTCGATACCGGAGCCTGTACCTCCCTGATTAGCAAGGACCTTGCCGTCAGGTTGGACTTGCTCGCGTATCCTTACAGCCTCAAATTCCAGTCTGCGAATCAAAATGTTATCAACTGTAATTGGTTTGTTCCGTTAAAGGTGTACAATGGAGATGAACCTAAGCTTCTAACTGCCTATGTGATAGATGGTCTATCAAACGACATCTTATTGGGTGAAAATATCATAAAGGCGACTCATTTGGTAATTGTCGCTAATGGATTGAATAAACCGTATTCATTAAGACACAATGGTCTAGATAAAGAATACAAATTGAAGATTGAAATTCCCGATTTAAAAGAAATTGAACTCTTACTTCAGAAATGGTATGACACCAATTATGATTTGAGTAAGTTGGTAAGGTTGGGTCAAAAGGACCTTTGGACCCGACCTCCAACTCATTCACCAAATCAATCATCATCTCAGTCAACAACAAATTATTCACAAGTTCATCAACAAGAAAGTGATAGTGAAAATCAACCTAATGATCATCAATCGATAAGTGAACAAATGAATCACTCAATCAATCAACAAGCAAAAGTTAAACGATTACAAATTAACACACTAAGAGTTAATTACATCAACTTTCTTCGAGAAAATTACGAAGAAGACGCACCTTTACTCATCAATCGAATCGAAGAGTTTCAGGATACAACTATTGATTTGCCTGAAACAATCGACAATCTCGATCAGAGGTTGTACAAACAAATAAATAAAGAGCTTAGTGTAGCCGAAAAACAACAAATTCATCAAGTCTTGTTAGAGGAAAAAGGATCTTTTTCCTCAAACAAGTTCGACCTCGGTTGTGTTCCGGCCGAATTCACCAAATTCAGAATCGACATTGGTAAGAATGCGATTCCTAAATGTCGCCCCTTTCGTTCAAGTGAAAAGATGAGAAACGAAATGAGGAAAATAATCAACGAATTTAAAGAGCATGGAATTGTCGAAGACTCCGATGTTGGTGGTGGAGCCCCAGCGTTCGTTGTCCCGAAGCCTAATGGTACCTGGCGAATGGTAACCTCCTACATAGAACTCAACAAATTAATTGCTAAAAGAAAATTCCCCATGCCCAATATCGATGACGCTATTAATCAGCTCAAAGGTAACAAATACTTCACTACTTTAGATCTTGCTCAAGGTTATTATCAACTAGAAATTCCCGAAGAGGAAAGAGATAAAACAAGTTTCGTGACCGAAGATGGTTGCTACCGTTATAAGCGACTACCTATGGGTCTGGCTGATGCACCTTCCTACTTTCAGGAGGTCATCAACAAAGTTCTTGGAGAACTCAAGTATACCTGTTGTTTTGGTTATTTTGATGACATTGTCATCTACGGTAAATCAATTGATCAACTCTGTGACAATATGAAAAAGTTCATTGGAGCTCTGAAAATTTTTGGATTTAAAAATCGAATTGAAAAGCTTCAAGCTGGAGCTACTGAAATTGTCTGTTTAGGCCATTTGGTCTCTGGAAAAACGATCAAACCCGATCCTAAGAAGATCGAGAGGATCAAGGCCCTTGATCCTCCGACTTCTCAAAACCAAGTTCGATCACATCTTGGTCTATTTAATTATTTCTCTCGTTTCATTGAAAATTATGCTAAAATCGCTGCACCTCTACAAGAATTAGTCAAAAAGAAATACAAAATCCTTCCGTTTGCAGTAAAAGGCGAACATTTAGAGAGCTGGAAAAAGCTCAAAGATTCATTAACAGAGCAATGTCTACTAACTCATTTTTATCCTGAAAGAGAAACCACAGTGCTAGTCGACGCTTCTGCTGTTGCAATTGGTGGCATATTAGCCCAAAAGGACGAAGAACAAAATTGGAACCCTGTTTACTTCTTTGGTTGTAAACTTCAAAAATATATGTATAAATGGCATACAACGGAAAAAGAATGTGCTGCTGTCGTACATGCCTGTCGAAAATTTGCTCATTACCTTCGACACAAGAAATTCATTGTGAAAACTGATCATCACGCTCTATGTGAATTGAAAAAGACTCAATTCAAAGTTCCTAGGATCATGAGATGGCAACATGATCTCTCTGAATTTGATTTCGAAATTCAGTATTTAAAAGGAGAAAATCATCCTGCAGATTGTTTCTCTCGCTCAAATGAGTGGGCTCATCGTCAAAAAGGTGAAATGGCAGATGACCATTTCGATCGATATCTAAATTATGTTAATTGTGATAAGGACGATGTATTAATTGAAGATATGGATCTTCTCGAGGAGAATCAAATCATCGAGAACGAGACCCAAAAGGTCCTTTTAGGTCTCGTTCAAGAGTTTGACTACCTCGATTTCCAACAACGTCGAAATCTAATTTCCGCTATGAAACAACCTAAAGTAAATCAAGCAACTGAATCTGAGTTGAAACGTGAACAAGAAAAAGATTCAAGAGTCAAATTAATCAAACAAGAATTAGATTTTGGAAGAATGAAAAAGGTATATGAATATCGAGATGCCATTCTATTCAGATTAAGAAAAGATGGATCTTCAAGATTCTATCTACCTGATTCTCTAATCGACCCTGTGTTTCATCAATATCATGAAGCAATCGAAGCTGGTCATTTCGGTGTTAAGCCGACTCTACAAAAAATCTCTCAAGATTTCTATTTCCCTGAGATGGAAAAGATAATTGAACAAAAAGTCGCTTCATGTGAAAAGTGTCAAACCTTTAAACCAAAGACGTTTAAAGAAGGTAAATCGAAAGGGATGAAAGTCGCTGACTTTCCGATGGAGAGAATCCAAATCGATATGATTGGCCCTTTCCCCCCAACAACAACTGGTAATACCGTAGTATTGGTCGCTGCTGATACTCTAACAAGATATGGAATGGCAAAACCATTCAAAAAGGGTAACTCTAAAGATGTTATTAACTTCCTTGAATCAATAATGAATCAGTTTGGCAGAATGAGAATTCTCCAATCTGATAACGGTAAAATTTTTACTTCTACAGAGCTTAAGAGATTTGCCGAACTAAATCAAATCAAGTTAATCAATTCAACCCCTTATCATCCACAAACAAATGGGTTGTTGGAAAGGTTGAATCGTGAGATAAAGACCCGAATGGGAATTTATACTGAAAGAGCCCATGAATGGGACGCTCACCTACAAACCCTAATGTTCAGTTACAATAATTCAATCAAAAATGATATTGGAAAGTCTCCTTTCCAACTTCTCTTCAATTATGAACCGAGATCTATCATTCATAACAAATTCCAAATCACACCATTGTATAAAGAAAACGACATCATCCAAGCTCGTAAAGAAGCTAAATCAAATTTAGATGAAAAATCTCAACAATCAGCTAATGAGAGAAATTTAACTCAAAAAGTTCCTAAGTTACAACGAGGAGACTTGGCCAGAGTTAAGCCTGTGCCTTATACCACTGGACCTTCATTCATGAAAGAAAAATTCACTGGCAAGTACATTGTACTTGATACATTCGATTCGACTGCAAGGTTAATCTGTGTCTATACAAGAAAGATCAAAATGTATAACTACGAAAGAATTAAGAAAGTCATCGCACCTTTACCTAAAAACTATCAAAGTATTCTCAACAAATATCCATCAATTAAATCAATTGAGAAAGAGGAGAAAGTTGAACAAGAGGAACAAGGACCTTGTTCCTCGAGTCAACAATCTACCTCTACACCAACTGAAAAGAAGGAAGAAATTCCTAAAGTGTTGAATTGGTGCGACAGTGAAACAGAAGTTGAAATCAGTGACGCTGAAAGTGAAACAACAATTGTGTTCAACAGTGAACGCCAAGAGGAAAAAGGACCTTTTTCCTCTGGTGAACCACCACACCATGAACAAGTGATTAAATCATCAGAATCATCACCAACAATTCATCAACAAACAATTCCAATTGAAACAATAAGTGAAACAATTGAACAAAATGAAACAGTTCAAAGTGAAAGTGAAAGTGTTTCCAATCAAACAGGTCAACAAGAATCAACTGAATCATCAACTTTATCATCAGTTCCCGAAAAGCCGAAGAGAACATATAAAAGAAAAGAATACACCAAGCTTCACGAGATGACAACGAGACATCGGAGGACAATTGATAGGGACAAGGACCTTGTCCCCAATCGAAAGTCCAAACCATCCAATTAATCATCAAATGATTCAAGTCAATCTATTCTGTTTTTCTTTTCCCTTTTTACATATTCTTTTCTATTTTAAAAATTCTATTTAGAATTCAAATTAGCACTTTACTTTTCACCAAACTAACACATTGATCAAATGATCACAAATTTAACCTTTGTTGATTGATTGTCCAAGAGGAAAAAGGACCTTTTTCCTCGAGGAACAATCAACTCAACCACAAATTAATTAATTAATTAATTAAACAAATTAACAAAAACAATTCATCTTAATTCAACAAGCGTTGAAACTAAAATGTGATGAGACGCCCCCTCACAGCGTCAACTCAAACTCGTTTCCATGGTAACTCCCTCACATTGTCTTTAATTTAAGACGAAATAGTCGCCATTGTTTCTCTACCCTTTGAAACCTTAATTAGTTCATTTTGATTGTTACAATTAATTAAATATGATTAGTTTAATTGTTAATTGTTCTCTTTCAGTCAACTCGAGGAGGAACAAGGACCTTGTTCCACCTCTTGTTGAATTGGAAGAGAAAACAATAGTTTTCTCATCATTAATTTCAAATTTAAAATTCACCAACACATTGAAAAGCCAAATTACCATTTCAACATTCAAATTGTATTAATTCACATTGTGAATTGTGAACCTTGTCAGGGTAAAAAGGCCCTTTTCTCCCTGACAAGGTAAGAGAAAGAATTGGATCAAGTTGAACTTCGTAAACAGTCAGAAAAAGTTCTTTGGAGAACATTTGAAAAAGAACTTTAGATCAAATTGCCAGGAAGAAAAGGACCTTTTCCTCCAAGAACAATTAATAACAAATTCAAAATCATTCAATTTTCTGTGTTATTTGGAATAACCAAAGGTCATTCAAGTTCTCTTTGGAGAAAGATTCACTTGTCAGGGTAAAAAGGACCTTTTCTCCCTGACAAGGTGAAGAAAGAAATTGAAACTTCCACCAAGACTGAATCAATTTCAGATCGAATAGTTTTTCTTTATCAAAGATTCAAATTGTCAAGAGGAAAAAGGACCTTTTTCCTCGAGACAAGTGCTTCTTTTCTCACCATCAAGTGAATTTATTTTTCTATTAACAATTGTAAATCAAAATCAAATTTCAAGCTTATTCATTTCAAGATCAATTTCATAAGCTAACAATTAGCCAAATCGCTTAATTCAGCTGGGGAAAAAGGACCTTTTTCCCCAACCGAACAGCTCATATTTGACAAATTAGTCAAATTAATTGGCTTAGAAAAACTATCCAAGCGTGAGAAAATTTTGATTTTGATCTCATTTAATTTGTAATTCAAACTATTGTAATCAACATTGACAACCCTTTTCATCATCATCTCAAGTTAATCATCGCTTTAATTAACCAACTAACCAAAGAAAAAGAACCTTTTTCCAAGGTTAAAGTGTCATCTTAATTGTGTGAAAGACAAATTGAATCACCTTTACCTGCTTTTTGTAGCCCTTCATCAATTTGTCATCGCCAGCTAATTAGTCTCATCTAACCATTGGAGATAAAAAGCTAATTTGTTAAGGAAAAAGGACCTTTTTCCCAAACAAATTTGGTCATTTATTGGTAACCCTTTCAACCAACAACATCATCATTTCCAATTGTTAATCAAGTTGTCGAGTTTAATATCCAAATTGTTGACCATCTAAAGAGAAAAGATCCTTTTCCCTAAAGTGAATCAACAATTCAACTCAACAATTAACCAACATCTAAATTGTAATCATCACAATTAATTATCCAATTGTTGTAAATTGTTTTAATTGAAGGAAAAAGGACCTTTTTCCCTCAACAAAACAATCTTTTCCCATTGTTGAGACCATTATAAAACCAAATCGTTTAAATCAAGTCAAGTTTAAAGATCAAGATGGAACCGAAAGAAAAGTATTGGAAGATGTCGAAACGCTCATTAGAACTTCTAATTAGAGAAAAGATTGAGAAACATTTTGGTAAAAAGTGGTTAAATATTCCATTAGATTTATTCCTCCATGGCCTAATCTTCACTGTTCTTCCTAAATATGACACCGAGAGATATTTGATTTCAATTTCATGTAAATTTTGTAACCATGTTCCAGTTAATCCCTACAAATGTGATCAGTGCAGTCAATTTTATTGTCTCTATTGTGCCAAAGTTTTATTCCTAATTCATAATCATCGTAATGGTAATCCAAATCCTGATACAAGTTCAATTGAAAACAAAAAGTTTGATTGTATTTCCTGTTTAGGTAATGAACTTTCAAGAATTCAAAATCTAAATAGTGATGAACTCAAAGTGTTTTCTGAGTTCCAAGTTCATTGTCGCAACTATTTTGTAGCGAATCAATGAATTATTTTGATATGTTGAAACATATTCAAACTTGTAAAAGTGATGAATTCAAAGTGAATTCAATTCTGAACTTCATCAAATCAAACAAAGAGTTAATTGAGAATAACGATAGAGTTGCCGTTATTCCTCCTTTAGAAGGACCAGAAAATCCCTTAAGAACTGTGCCTGAATTTGCTAAAGCCTTCGATGCTCGTTTAATGGTACAGTATCCAGATTTAGTTACTCTAATTTCTGGAAAGAGAAAATGTTCAAGTGACGAACCCGTTCAAAAACGATCGAGACTTGAAGAGGAACAAGGACCTTGTTCCACTTCAAGCTCAAAAGTAATTGAACCTTTCTGGTACGAGCCGAATGAACAATTGATTTACTCAAGTTTAGAAAGTAAATCATCTCAAGAAAAACAACAAGATCCTCAGCCTTCAACATCAAGTCAAATGGAAATTGAGAAGCAACCAGAATGGGGATCATGGGATCAACCCGCCACAGCCGCTCGAGTTGGTCAACTAACAGTCGATTGGGATTCAGTTTTGGACGCCGAACAAGGCCCTTGTTTAGCTCCAAAGAAACCATCAACCCCGTCAATCAAGTCACCCTTTGAGATAAATGAAGATCTTGGACGATTGGATACGCCTGAGAAAGGTAGAGCGAAAATCGTGAAATCAATTCAAGAAATAAAAAGTGATAAGAGCCTAACCTCTAAACAACGAAAGCTAAAGATCAAAGGAAAGAAACGTCGAGCAAAAGAATTGGCTTCTGGTACAGGAAGTAAACAAGATGTTGAAAGAAAGAAGAAAAGATTAGATTGGTTAGCTGCTAAAAGTAATCCGAATGAAGTTTTCAAGCTCGAAACTTGCATTCATAATGAAAGAATCACCGAAACAATGAAAGAATTGAATGAAAGAAAAATCAAAGTTTGTGGCATTGATATTGAGAAATCGGTTATTAAGACTCAAATAGGACCTCGAGATTTGCCAATTTGGATTGGAATCATTGACCACAATGGTAATCAATTGTTCAACGATATTGTCCGTTACCCTAAAGACGCTATCGATAAGATAAACACCCAATTTCATGGTGTTTCATGGGAATTGACCCGAGGAGCTGACCCTTGGCCAATAGTAAAAAGAAAAGTAATTGCAATTCTAAAAACCCAAGACATCATCGTTGTCGCTGGTGGAGTGAACGATTTCATCTCCATGGGTTTCGAAGAACATGAGTGGGACACCATTCGTCCGAAAATTCGTGATGTGAACACATACTATCGGTGTGTGTATAACGCACCCATGATTGCATTAAAATTCATCACATTCACTCTCTTTGCCAAAATAATACAAGAAAATGAACACTCGCCCATAGTTGATGCTGGTTTCACTATGTGGGCTTACCTAATCGATCGGGAAGAGTTTGAAAAAGCTCATTTGGAATCGATCAATAACCCAATGTTCACAAGACCCTATCGTCATGTAGATTATGGCTACAACCGTCAAATGTCGGAACTCATCAAAAGAATAATGGAAAATATTAATGATTGGCCATTGGAAGTTCGCAAAAGACCGATGGGAAAACCAAATAAACCATTTGATGAATTCGACTATTGTGATGGAGTCGATAAACTGAGACCACCATTTAGTGAAATTAACCTGAGACTATTCGATAAATTCCGTTCAAGAAGGATGAATGTTCACCGACGTTGATTTCGCGGCAATTGGAACCAATTCCATTTCAACTACCAGGCAGTCGAAAAGTTCTTGGTTCTAAAAGTTCTGTCACCCGAAAGCAACGTCAAGTAGGGGGCTCTGTAAGGGGATTAGTCACTGATTACACAATCTCTATTCTTTCCCCCACTTTGCTTTTCTTACCCACGTGACAATACATTGAATCACCTTCACTTTACCCTTTAAATCAGATATAAATAGCCAACACATTTAATTGTAAAACCAGTTAATAAGTTAGTTAATCAGTTACATTGTCTTCAAATTAATTAAGTTTAATTACTCTAAATTTTGGTGTGTTTTCTCCCTCAACTGTTAACCTCATATTTACCCTCAACTAACTAACCTCAGTTCTTTGTTTACTAACCCTTTAAGTTTTCAATAAAAATAATTAAGTGCTAATTAAAAACTACCTCTACCTTAGCAATTAGTTCATCCTTTCTCGGAATTCCCTGGTAGGGTTGTACCTCGTACATACATACTTACAATGATTACATGATCAGATTATTCAATTTATTACCATGAAAAACTAAATCAAATTATTTCTGGTTCATATTTTTTTGCCGTTTTCCTGTTTTTATTGATTGTATTAACTTTTAATTTAATTTCATTAACAAATTGTTGTTATCATTTTCTGTTCCTTTCACTTGATTGACAATTTGATATCAAATTGATTGCTGGTTTTAATAGTAACAATTTAATTAAATCAAAGTTGATATACTTATTGATCAGGTGTGGTCAGTGGTTTTGAGTTTTTTTTTCAATTAACTAATTGTAAACTTGATTAACTACAACAATTAACTTGACCTTACCTGCCAATGGATAATGATAAATTTTAACAATTTAATTGCAAATTCAAGGTATTAATATATAATTGAATGTCTTTGGTATATGAATGCCAATCGATTACTTGATTTAATCTTAATCAATCAAATAAATTGTTGATCATCTTTCCAATAATAATAATATAATAATAATGGTTTGATTATATTACAACAAGAACTACCAGCAATCAAATTAAAAACGGTTGATTTAGTTTCAGTAAATTGTTGTTAACTTTTTTTTGTGAATTACAATACAAAAAAAGCGCAATCATTATGATCAATTATCATGATAATCAATGGTGATTAAGTATCACTAATCAATTGATTATAAGGAAATCGTTGAAACGAAAACAGGAAACTGACCATCAAATATAATGTTAACGATTACATATTAAACCCGAAGGGTATTTAATTGTTGCTACTATTTACCTGATGATGATGATGATCAATAGCCTCAGGTCAGTTTATAAAAGTAAACGAGTTAAGCTTAATTTCAAGAGGTGGTAATGATGATGATGATGATGATGATGATTGTGGTGGTGGTGGAGGTGGGGTGAGTGTTGAAGGCTGAATATGTTTGATTATAATTAACAACTAGGCATACTTCAGCCGAAGTGACGTCTGAGCGTGTGTATTGAATCTAGTGTGATTTTGAAATTTAATGAAAAGCAAAAATTTTATTTTTCAATTTCTTCTTCATTCTCTTTCTTTCTCTCTCTCTCTCTTTCAATTTCTGCTT